>NC_044564.1:60137869-60439985 GCF_007565055.1 Rhinopithecus roxellana | reverse complement strand
TGTAATCCCAGCACTTTGGAAAGTTGAGGCAGGATCACCTGAGGTCATGAATTGGAGACCAGCCTCGACAACATGGTGAAATCCCGTTGCTACTAAAAATACAAAAATTAGCTGGGTGTTGTGGTGGGCACCTGTAGTCCCAGCTACTTGGGAGGCTAAGGCAGGAGAATCACTTGAACCCGGGAGGTGGAGGTTACAGTGAGCCAAGACAGTGCCATTGCACTCCAGCCTGGGCAACAAGAGCAAAACTCTGTCACAAAAAAAAAAAAAAAAAAAAAAAAAAAAAAAAAAAGCAAGATCTTTATTATCTGTTTTACATTAACCAACTACTTAAAGCCCTTTATGAAAGTCATATTTTTGCTGGATTTTTGTCAAATCTGTTTCAGCCACTTTAACTCACTGACAGCTTTCTCTCAAAATTGTTTTAACTTTACTTTGTGAAATATAATATGTTGACTTTTCATGGATGTAGTACTTTAAATTTACATGTGCTTATTTAAACTCCACCCAATAATACTCCAAGGAATTATTTCCTCATCTTATAAAAAAGGAAACTAGGCTATTAAGTGAGGTTAAGTTACTTACCCAAGGTCTCACAGCTAGGATTAGTGGAGCCAGGACCCAAATACTGCTCTTTTTCTAAGAAATATTTTAAAAATCATTATATATATACACACACATATATTATAAAATTATATATAAACAATTCAAAATTATATATATGTATATGTGTGCATTTCACATATGTATGTAATTTTGTTCATAAACTGCCTGAAAGTAGTTGCAAATACACTCCTCTTGTTTAGTAAAGCTTTTACTTCAGTATTTTAGTAAGCATTTTAGTAAATGCTTCCTTATTGATTTGACAAGGTTGAGGAGATAAATTTACCCAATCTTTTAATTTTATTTTACTTTTTAAACGTGATTTTAGAATAATAGAGGTGTTTATGAGCAAAGAGAGCATAAAGTTCATTTACCTGACTTGGTGGGAGGGTCAGGAAAAATATCACAAATGACTTCTTGAGATGGGTTTATCAGGAGTTCCTGATGCGTTATTACTGCTGTGCCATGATAATGTCTAAATCTTCAAGCTGGAAGCCATGCCTTTAGTCTATAAGCATTCATTTCAGTTCTTGCTTTGAACTAAGTCTTTTAAGTGGTGCAACTTGGGCTCAAGGCATGATAAATCTAGGCATAAAATGAGTCTGAAAGGTATGGTTGACCTTGTGGACATCAGAATCATCATCATCATCACTAATGTTTTGCAATGGTAGTTTTGAGAAGAGAATAGGATCTACCCAAGGAACAGTAATGAAAGGGGTAATGAAGTCAAATGTATTTCAGAGAATTATTGGCCTGGGAAAGATGGAGAGTGTCTCCAACCAGCAGGTCAGCCATTACATTAGAAAGTTCCCAGGTAGGAGGTAAAAATTCCTAATTTAGGGTCAAATATTGATGTATTAGGTATAACCTGTTTAAGAGATGTGCAGGCCAGGCGCGGTGGCTCACACCTGTAATCCCAGCACTTTGGGAGGCCGAGGCAGGTGGATCACCTGAGGTCAGAAGTTCAAGACCGGCCTGGCCAACTTGGTGAAACCCCATCTCTACTAAAAATACAAAAAAAATCTGGGTGTGGTGATAGGCGCCTGTAATCCCAGCTTCTCAGGAGGCTGAGGCAGGAGAATTGCTTGAACCCAGGAAGCAGAGGTTGTAGTGAGCCGAGATTGCACCACTGCACTCCAACCTGGGCGACAGAGGAAGACTCCATCTAAAAAAAAAAAAAAAAAAAAAAAGGAGAGAGGGAAAGAGAGAGAGAGAGAGAGAGAGAGAGATGTGCAAAATGCCTTAGTCAATTTAGTCTTCTGGGGAAAGAATTTAGCAGGTGCAAACTAGGTATCAGGGATAGAACCATGTAGCCTGAAGTCAGTTCAGAGCCTCAGGTCTTGACGGACTGAAATATAGGACATTCTATAGTCTGAAAACCTTTGCCTTCACAAGCATGTAAGTCTTCTTTTTTTAAAAAATTTATTTGTAATTAAATACAGAAATAATCTACAATTAAAATGCTAATATTTGAACCTATTCTAGTTTTATTCCTTGCTACTCTGGTTAAAAAAAGAATAACTGAGTTTAAAGAGACCAAAAATATATATGTTAATTTATATGTTTTTCTTAAGAAAACTTTAGTTTTAAAATAAATAAATAATAAAGAATAAAGAAAGAGTTTAAGAAAACTATCACCAAGTTTACCACTAAGTGAACCTCCGTGTCTGTATTATCATCAGTATTTATTACATTGATTTGCTTTAGTTTCTATTTAACCTGTTTAAATAGTTGAATACTTTAGAAGGAAAGATAAAAATATCCTTAGCTGTCTCCCAAAACTCTTTATAAAAGGAAAGAAATAGTTAAAGATATTCTTTTTAGGATTGCCTTTTAAATTCGTTTTGGAAAGATTTGCAGTGCAGAGCACATTTAGAAATAAGCTGATGTGTGTGTGTGTGTGTGTGTTATGTATGTATCAACACACATACATGAAAAGCTGAAATAAATATTGTCTGCGGCAATGCTATAAATTTTATTTACATAGTTCTTTGGTGGAGAAAAAATATTACTTTATTCTAATAAATGATAAAGTCACAGTAAATATTACAGAACTTTGTATCTTTCAAAACGAAGTTAAGAGTATGCATCTGTCTGTATGCTTTATGTACTTATTCCCCATCTCAATCTAAAAAGACTTTAGAATGACTCCAGAGTCTTTTTTTTTTTTTTTTTTTTTTTTTTTTTTTTTTTTGAGAGGAGTCTGGCTCTGTCTCCCAGGCTGGAGTACAGTGGCCGGATCTCAGCTCACTGCTAGCTCCGCCTCCCGGGTTTACACCATTCTCCTGCCTCAGCCTCCCGAGTAGCTGGGACTACAGGCGCCCGCCACCTCGCCCAGCTAGTTTTTTGTATTTTTAGTAGAGACGGGGTTTCACCGTGTTAGCCAGGATGGTCTCGATCTCCTGACCTCGTGATCCGCCCGTCTCAGCCTCCCAAAGTGCTGGGATTACAGGCTTGAGCCACCGCGCCCGGCTACTCCAGAGTCTTTAAAAATATTCTAGATATTTTCTTCCTTGCAAGCAATTCAGAACACAGAACTTAAATGAGCTGTTCAAATAAACATCAGTGGTAGTAATGGAAAGTATCTCCATTCTAAGGGGATGAGAAAGAGTTTCAGTGGCAATAAACAATAGACTTAAATTATCAGCGTGAATAGTACAACATTATCATTCACATTAAGAGATTCTGACAGACCTTGCAGTATTCTAAATCCTTAATCACATAATGTACATTCAAAATTCAATTACATAGTATAAAAAATAAATAAAACATCCAATGGCCAGGTATCTTTAACATACTTCAGTAATTTTAGGGCAGGACTATGAGTGCCAGCAAGCTCAGACAGACAGCTTTTACATAATGGAACTGTGCTGGACAAATGCTGAGCATATAATTATTACATGGCAATGAAAGGAAGAGGGCATTTGAACTTGTCTTAATTAATGTGCTAACTAAGCTAATGTCTTTACTGAAAGCTTAGAGAAGCTTAACTCAAATTTGCTTTGTAGAAAATGTGTCCACAAAGACAGTGTCTTAGGGAGAGGTTAGAATCTTCAGAGTAATGGTACTGACTTTTTTTTCTTTTTTGGCCTCTTAGTGGACCCTTTGTACTAAGAAAATTTGTCCTCTAAGAAGGGTCATCAGGAGTCTTCATTTGTGTCCTTCTCTTAAATGCTATCAGATTGAACAGTGGCATTTTACCAACCTGCAATTACGAGGAGGTGTGAACCTAAATACTCTATGTGCTATACTAAGTATTATGGTAAATGTATTCCCAAACCAGAAATCAAGACACATACCCTGACAAGCTCAAAGATACTCAAGAGCCAAAAAGGTGAATTAATGTGGTATATTTTGGTCATATGATTGCTATATTTATTATGTGATTATATGTCACATCTCTCATATTAAATGGCATTTTCACTCAGCTCAGCAATCCTAGCTGTGTTTTGAATTCATTTGTGTCATCTTGTGTTCTCTCCTCTCTTCTTCCTCCTCTCTTCTCATCTCTTCTTCTCACCTCTCTGTTTCTCTCCCCTAAAATCCAATCAATTGCCAACTCCTATAGATAACACACTTTTAATAGCTCTACCATCCACAAACTTCAAGCATCTTGCCATCAATAAATTGGTTACCCTGTACTTTGTAAATTATTACAAAACCTCTACTTGCCTACAGTAGTTCCTTTTGCAATACTTCATATTATTAAAATTGTTCATTTGTGTGTCCCTTTTCTAAACTGTAAACTTGTTGAGAACCATATAAAACTAGGTCTGTTTAGTAAGACTAAATTGTGTTTATTTTCTAGTGCCATCACAGAAATTGGCACATAGTGGGAACTCAGGAATAAATGAATAAAAAACAGATTGCATATTGACCTAATTTTCAGTGAAAATACATATTTCAGTTTATACTTTGAATCAGGGAATTGGTTAACAAAATGTAGCCACAAGATTCTTGACCCTTTAATTCTCCTCTCTGAGTGTTCTAAAACAATAATGGATAGAATAAAATGCCAAAGATTAAACAAAACCACACAGTTGCTTAATTGTAAGCTTTTGTAAGAAGGAGGAGGAAAGCTCCAAAGTTCAAGCATTTATATATTGCACTTTGAATCTTGAATGATGAGCAAGGGTGAAAAAGTCAAGGTTAGAGAAAAACATTCCAAGCTGCAGTGCAAAGCTGTAGAGCTGAAAAGGAACAGGGCCTCTCTGAGGGACGAAGATTGCTAAAATGCCAGACTATGGGGTGCACAGAGGAGAGAATGGAGAGGCATGATGAACAACACTGGAACGGATTTATGACAGTCATCCAAGTGTTTTCTTTCTGGGTGAACTAGAGCACTTATGAATGCAGATTATAGGTAATTTGAAAACCTAATCTCTGCTTATTTTCACCATACTCAACTGTGATTCTGAAAATGTGGCTTTATAAGAAAGGGAATCAGATGTGAACTGATGTGAAATTAAACATTTCTCTGTGTGTGACTAACTGTAAATCCCATGCACGTTCTTTGATTCCTGACTGTCTTATCTATTTTTTCATGCCTCCTGTGATGCTCATCAGGTGATAATAGTACTGTTACTGTGACTGTCTCAAACTGTTTGGAGACTTTTTAAGAAAACGTTACTCAACACAATATAGCTAATCAACATTTTTCTCAGATAGTCAATACATTATGATGCAGTAGAAAAAACTACCATTTCTATTCTTTAATATTAGAAGGAACATATGCCATCAGAAAGTGGTAATGTCTGTAACATCTATCCAAATACTTTATTTCTTACTTGTTACCAAAAACAAGTAAACCAAAAAATGTGCTCTTCTTACTAGATGAGTTGATAAGAATGGATTAGTAAGCAAAATCCAAATTACTCAGAAATATTATTATATTTCTATTGCATTCAATTAATGTAAATCTCAGAGTGAATTCTGTATAAGAAACCATTTTGAATTATTCTATGTTCAACATATAAACCTTTATCCTCTGGATATCTAGCAATGCATTTATGATAGCCGAAATCCAGTAAGAAAACAGAATCACTCAGTGGTAGAACAGGCTTATAAAATTAAGCCCGTGAAATCAAATGATTATGAGTGTTTTACCACAGGCAAACTAAGCTTAACATTTTCATTCCTACCTAGTGATTGTTTCTATTCCCTGTAAATAGTCAGTTGAAGTTTCCAGTTCCTCAAAGCAAGACTGCCTTAGAGATGAACTACTGAAAACTAAACCAATTACAGTTGCCACATATACCAAACACTAAATTGCTTTGTCTTTCACAATAACGATTAGGTAGCTCAAAATTCTTTTCTTTTCTTTTCTTTTTTTTTTTTTCTTTTTTTTTTTTTTTTTTTTTTTTTTTTGAGGCAGGGTCTTGCTCTGTCACCTAGGCTGGAGTGCAGTGGTGCAATCTAAGGTCACTGTACAACCTCTGCCTCCCGGGCTCAAGCAATCCTCCCACCGCACCCCTCCCCCGCCGCCACAAGTAGCTGGGACTACAGGCATATGCCACTGCACCTGGCTAATTTTTGTATTTTTTGTAGAGATGGGGTGTTGCTACATTGCCCAGGCTGGTCTCAAACCCCTGAGCTCAAGCGATCCACTCACCTTGGCCTCTCAAAGTGCTGGGATTACAGGTATGAGTCACAGCACCCGGCCCTGAAGTTTTCTTTCTCTCAATCTTCCATCAATTGATTTGAAGATGTCTTCTGTCATCCAAGATAATGTGTCAGAGCAGAGGAAACAAACACCTCTTTGGAGGTTGATGGAACAAATGTCAAGCCATGTAGCCAAGAGCACCCTAGTCCCCACCAAAGCTGTATTAAAACTGAGGGAAAAGGTTCAAGATTCACTTCATGCATAGGGACTTCCAGCAATATGTGGAGATGCAGGGATTGTGAATCATTTTTCAAATTGGTGATGTAACCCCAAAAGGAAATTGTATATCCACTCTTGGATGGAAAAGGAAAGAGCGATTATGAGAAGAGAATGTAATTATTCATAGTAAGACTTACTATCCTGTTCTTTGGAATGCCTTTTGAAAAATATCTTTTTCTGCTTTCTCATTTCATACAGCATTAAGTCTCATGTAATTTCCCACTGTGGGGGATTTTCCCCAGTGAAGCAAACTGCACACTTTCAGATGCCTTCTCCTCCAGGGCTTCCAGTAAAGATAAAACTAGTTACGTGAATGAAGCATTCATTCTTTAGGCTTCCTCAGGATCTATTTAGTATGTTTGTGAAGGCATGAAAAAAAAGTAGTAAGTAGACTTTCTCTTTGGATGATATTTTAAGAAACTCTTGTTTGCTGTTACTTTAAATCCCCAAAGCACATTACTTTAAAGGTAGGCACCACAGTGTTTTCTAGTTTTCAGTGTACTAGTTTTCCAATGTACTTTCGACTCACTGGTTAAATTTATCCTTAAGGTTATATTGTTTGTTTCTTTGTTCTTGAGATGCTATTGTAAGTAGATCACTTTCTTATTTGTTTTTATAATTGTTAGTATATAGAAATGTAATTGATTTTTAATGTTGATTTTGTATTCTGCAATGTTACTGAATTTGTTTATTACTTCCAACAGTTTTTTGGTGAAGTCTTTAGGGTGTTTTATATGTAAGATTGTGTCATATGCAAACAGAGGCAATTTTACTTCTTCCTTTTCAAGGTATCTGTGTACCTATGTTCACTGCAGCATTATTCACAATTAGCCAATATATGAAATCAGTCTGTGTTTATCAACAGATAAATGGATAAAGAAAATGTGATACATATGTCTCCGTGTGCGTGTACATATAAATATATATACACAGAGAGACATATTTATACACACAATGGAATATTATTCAGCCTTAAAAAGGGAAGAAAATCCTGTCATGTATGACTACGTGGATGAAACTGCAGGATGTTATGCTAAGTGAAATAAGCAGGCACAGAAAGACAAATACTACTTGATCTCACTTATGTATGGAATCTAAAAAGTTGAAGTTACAGATACAGAGAGTAGGATGGTGGTTGCCAGGGGCTAGAGAGTGGGAGAAATGGTGAGATGTTAGAAGAATGATACAAAGTTTCAGTTATGCAGTATGAATACATTCTGAATATCTCATGTATAGCATGGTGACTATAATTAATAATACTCTAGGGTATACCAGAAATAAGAAAGTAGATCTTAAGCATTCTTGCAACAAACAATGTGAGGTGATGGATATATTAATTAGCTTGATGCTGGTAATCATCTCACAATGTTTATCAAAACATCATATGGTTTTCCTTAAATATATATATATTTCTTTAAATATATATATATATTTCCTTATATATATATATATAATTAGTATTTGTCAATTACACCTCAATAAAGCTGGAAAGGAGAATGTAGGTACCAGCTAAACCTGGTGTCTGCGGGGTTTGATTTGGGTAGTTCAAGTTGGAACTGAATTTAGGAGGATGGGCCTTCACTTAATGTTAGGTTATTTTCATGTAAATTGTTTAGGTACCAAACCACTTCCTATCTTTCCATTCTTTTTTCCATATTATCGCATCTTCTCAATCAACAAGTATTTATTTGTTACCAGTTCTCTCTTCCTCTCTTATCAGTTAGGCATTAGTCATTTGCACATCTGGAGTTGAGAGAAGGAAGCTAGATAGTGACTGAGACCAAAGGAGTCCTGAGGAGTAGAATCAGTTACCTTCCTTAAGCATTTGAAGTTCTGGGCCCAATCTTTCATTTCCTTTCCCAGCCCCAAAATGAAATATATTTTAGGGTTGGTAATTTATGTTTTGGTGCTGGGAAAGGAGTTCTATATCAAGAATTTGCCAGAAGGAATCCTAGATTTGTGATTTATTAAAGTCTGTTAAACTTTTGTCCATTAATAGTAGGAAAGATTAAGATATAATCTTGCATCACAATTTTTACTATTAAAGTTGGTCAAAATGCTACCAAACATATTCTTGTCCCTCTGTACACCTCTGGAATTTTCTGATGTCAACTGAACCCCAAAATAGACTTGGCTGAAAAACTAAGAAGTAGTACATCAGGTGATGGCACTGAGTCAAATATTTCTATAGTTAGAAGCATTAAAATACTTTATATTCACTTGAAAAACTATATTAGGTTAGAATAAATATATCAAGTATCCATTAGCTCACTGCATGAAAATCAGTCACATGCATTAGAAAATTGATTCAATTCATTCTTTGGCTGTGGACTTAAGAAGCATGTTATTGGTATCCATGATAAAATGTACTCATGTAAGCTACAGCCAATCCCTTTAAAATCATTCAGAACAAATCCTTAAACTTGGTATAACAAAGGGATAAATTATTATCCCTTTGTTATACTAGAGTCCTTTTACGTTAAAAACAAAAAACTAAAAAACAGTCAGGGTTGTGGATGGCAAGATGGACAAATAGGAACAGCTCTGGTCTGCAACTCCCAGCAATACCAATGAAGAAGACAGGTGATTTCTGCATTTCCAACCGAGGTACCCTGCTCATCTCACTGGGACTGGTTAGACAGCGGGTACAGCCCATGAAGGGCCAGCAGAAGCAGGGTGGGGCCTCGCCTCACCCAGAAAGCACAAGGGGTTAGGGAACTCCCTCCGCTAGCTAAGGGGAGCCATGAAGGACTGTGCAGTGAGGAACAGTGCACTCTGGCCCAAATATTATGCTTTTCCCACCATCTTTGCAACCCGCAGACCAGGAGATTCTCTCTGGTGCCTACACCACCAGGGCCCTGGGTTTTAAGCACAAAATTGGGCAGCCATTTACGCAGACACAGTTTTTTTCATACCTCAGTGGTGCCTGGAATGCCAGCAAGACAGAACCTTTCAATCCCTTGGAAAGGGGGCTGAAGCCAGGGAGCCAAGTGGTCTAGCTCAGCAGATCCCACCCCCATGGAGCCCAGCAGGCTAAGATCCACGGGCTTGAAATTCTCGCTGCCAGCACAGCAATCTGAAGTCGACCTGGGATGTGCGAACTTAATTGGGGGAGGAGAGTCTGCCATTACGGAGGCTTGAGTAGGTGGTTTTCCCCTCACAGCGTAAACAAAGCCACCAGGAAGTTCGGACTGGGCAGAGCCCACTGCAACTTGACAAAGCTGCTGTAGCCAGACTGTATCTCCAGATTCCTCCTCTCCGGGAATGACATCTCTGAAAGAAAGGCAGCAGCGCCAGTCGGGGACTTATAGATCAAACTCCCATCTCCCTGCAACAGAGCACCTGGGGGAAAGGGTAGCTGTGGGAGCACAACTACATGGAAACTGAACAACCTGCTCCTGAATGACTACTGGTAAATAATGAAATGAAGGGAGAAATAAAGATATTCTTTGAAACCAATGAGAACAAAGACACAACCTACCAGAATCTCTGGGACACAGCTAAAGCAGGGTTTAGAGGAAAAATTATTGCACTAAATGCCCACAGGAGAAAGCAGGAAAGATCTTAAATCAACACCCTAACATCACAATTAAAAGGACCAGCGAGCAAGAGCAAACAAATTCAAAAGCTAGCAGAAGACAATAAATAATTAAGATCAGAGCAGAACTGAAGGAGATAGAGACACGAAAAACCCTTCAAAAAATCAATGAATCCAGGAGCTGGTTTTCTGGAAAGATTAACAAAATAGAAAGACCACTAGCCAGAATACTAACGAAGAAAACAGAGAAGAATCAAACGAGCACACTAAAAAATGGTAAAGGGGCTATCACCACTGATCCCAAAGAAATACAAACTACCATCAGAGAATACTATAAACACTTTTTTTTTTTTGAGACAGAGTCTCACTATGTCACCCAGGCTGGAGTGCAGTGGCGCGATCTCTGCTCACTGCAAGCTCCGCCCCCAGGTTGATGACATTTTCCTGCCTCAGCCTCCCGAGTACCTGGGACTACAGGCGCCCACCACCACGCCTGGCTAATTTTTTTGTATTTTTATTAGAGGTGGGGTTTCACTGTGTTAGCCAGGATGGTCTCAATCTCCTGACCTCGTGATCTGCCCACCTTGGCCTCCCAAAGTGCTGGGATTACAGGCGTGAGCCACCATACCCGACTTACTGTAAACATATCTATGCAAATAAACTAGAAAATCTAGAAGAAATGGATAAATTGGGTCACATACACCCTCCTAGGCTAAACCAGGAAGAAGTAGAATCCCTGAATAAACCAATAACAAGTTCTGAAATTAAAGCAGCAATTAATAGCCTACCAACAGTAAAAAGCCCAGGACCAGACAAATTCACAGCCGAATTTTACCAGAGATACAAAGCGGAGCTGGTACCATTCCTTCTGAAACTATTCCAAACAATAGAAAAAGAGGGACTCCTCCCTGACTCATTTTATGAGACCAGCATCATAGTGATATGAAAACCTGGCAGAGACACACACAAAAAAGAAAATTTCAGCCCAATATCCCTGATGAATATTGATACAAAAATCCTCAATAAAATACTGGCAAACAGAATCCAGCAGCACATCAAAAAGCTTATCCACGATGATCAAGTTGGCTTCATACCTGGGATGCAAGGCGGGTTCAACATATGCAAATCAATAAATGTAATCCATCACATAAACAGAGCCAATGACAAAAACCACATGATTATCTCAATAGATGCAGAAAAGGCCTGTGATAAAATTCAACACAACTTCATGCTAAAAACTCTCAATAACCTAGGTATTGATGGAATGTATCTCAAAATAATAAGAGGTGTTTATGACAAACCCACAGCCAATTTCATACTGAATTGGCAAAAGCTGAAAGCATTCCCTTTGAAAACCGGCACAAGACAAGGATGCCCTTTCTCACTACTCCTATTCAACATAGTATTGAAAGTTCTGCCCAGGGCAATCAGGCAAGAGAAAGAAATAAAGCGTATTCACTTAGGAAAAGAGGAAGTCAAATTGTCTCTGTTTGCAGATGACATGGTTGTATATTTAGAAAACCCCATTGTCTCAGCCCAAAATCTCCTCAGGCTGATAATCAACTTCAGCAAAGTCTCAGGATACAAAATCAACATGCAAAAATCACAAGCATTCCTATACAGCAATAATAGACAAACAGAGAGTCAAATCATGAGTGAACTCTCATTCACAATTGCTACAAAGAGAATAAAATACCTAGTAATCCAACTTACAAGGGATGTGAAGGGCCTCTTCAAGGAGAACTACAAACCACTGCTCAAGGAAATAAGTGAGGACACAAACAAATTGAAAAACATTCCATCCTCATGGATAGGAAGAATCAATATCATGAAAATGGCCATATTGCCTAAAGTAATTTATAGATTCAATGCTATCCTTATGAAGTTACCATTGACTTTCTTCACAGAATTAGAAAAAGCTACTTTAAGTTTCATATGAAACCAAAAAAGAGCCCATATAGCCAAGATAATCCTAAGCAAAACGAACAAAGCCGGAGGCATCATGCTACCTGACTTCAAACTGCACTACAAGGCTAGAGTAACCAAAACAGCATGGTACTGGTACCAAAACAGATATATAGAACAATGGAACGGAACAGAGGCCTCAGAAATAATGCTACGCATCTACAACCATCTGATCTTTGACAAAGCTGACAAAAACAAGCAATGGAGAAAGGATTCCCTATTTAATAAATGCTGTTTGGAAACTGGCTAGTTATATGCAAAAAACTGAAGCTGGACCTCTTCCTAACACCTTATGCAAAAATTAATGAAAGATGGATGAAAGACTTAATATTAAGACCTAAAACCATAAAAACCCTAGAACAAAACCTAGGCAATACCATTCAGGATATAGGCATGGGCAAAGACTTCATGACTAAAATATCAAAAGCAATGGCAACAAAAGCCAGAATTGACAAACGGAATTTAATTAAACTAAAGAGCTTCTGAACAGCAAAAGAAACTATCATCAGAGTAAACAGGAAACCTACAGAATGGAAGAAAATTTTTGCAATCCATCCATCTGACAAAGGGCTAATATCTAGAAGCTACAAAGAACTTTAACAAATTTACAAGGAAAAAACAAACAACCTCATCAAAAAGTGGGCAAGGGACATGAACAGACACTCCTCAAAAGAAGACATTTATGTGGACAACAAACATATGAAAAAAAGCTCATCATCAGTGGTCATTAGAGAAATGCAAATCAAAACCACAATGAGGGCCGGGCACGATGGCTCAAGCCTGTAATCCCAGCACTTTGGGAGGCCGAGACGGGTGGATCACGAGGTCAGGAGATCGAGACCATCCTGGCTAACACGGTGAAACCCCGTCTCTACTAAAAAATACAAAAAACTAGCTGGGCGAGGTGGCGGGTGCCTGTAGTCCCAGTTACTCAGGAGGCTGAGACAGGAGAATGGCGTAAACCCGGGAGGCGGAGCTTGCAGTGAACTGAGATCCGGCCACTGCACTCCAGCCTGCGTGACAGAGCGAGACTCTTGTCTCAAAAAAAAAAAAAAAAAAAAAACCACAATGAGATACCATCTCATGCCAGTTACAATGGCAATCATTAAAATGTCAAGAAACAACAGATGCCTGAGAGGATGTAGAGAAATAGGAATGCTTTTACACTGTTGGTGGGAGTGTAAATTAGTTCAACCATTGTGGAAGACAGTCTGGCAATTCCTCAAGGACCTAGAACCAGAAATACCATTTGACCCAGCAATCCCATTACTGGGTATATACCCAAAGGATTATAAATCATTCTACTATAAAGACACATGTGCACATATGTTTATTGCAGCACTGTTCACAAATGCAAAGACTTGGAACCAACCCAAGTGCCCATCAATGATAGACTGGATAAAGAAAATGTGGCACATCTACACCATGGAATACTATGCAGCCATAAAAAAGGAATCAGTTCATGTCCTTTGCAGGGACATGGAAGAAACTGGAAACCATCATTCTCAGCAAACTAACATGGGAACAGAAAACCAAACACCGCATGTTCTCACTCATAAGTGGGAGTTGAACAATGAGAACACATGGACACAGGGAGGGGAACAACACACACCAGGGTCTGTCGTGGGGTGGGGGTGTAGGAGGGAATAGCATTAGGAGAAATACCTAATGTAGATGATGGGTTGATGGGTGCAGCGAACCACCATCGCACATGTATACCTATGTTACAAACCTGCACATTCTGCACATGTATCCCAGAACTCAAAGTATAATAAAAATAAATAGGAAAAAAGACAGTCAATATTGAAGCATGTCTTAGAAAAGAGAAGGTGTAGAGGTAGGACTCTTATTTCAAGCTGTTAAATTAGAATTTTGCCTTTGTGTGTGTGTTCTTAAGAGCTACTGAAAATGTAACTACAAACTTGCTCTGTGACCTTAAACAAATCATTCAGTGTCTGGACCTCAGTCTCCTCCTCTGTCAAAAGGCTGCAATTGGATGGCATGATTTTGTAGTTACCTTTGAGCTCAAAAATTCCACACTCTAAAAGAAAGAAATGTAAACTGACTCATCATTATTCCCTGGGCTCAAATGATGTTTTCTGTCTTAGATTGTCTTAATACTTAAAAAATTTAAATATAAGAATGGGAAGATTTGAATTTTTACAAATTGAATTTCAAATGTTTTAGAAGATGTTTAGAGATGTTTTTAGAAAGAATTATCAAGAAGAGGTCACTTAGTAACTGCATAGACTGCCTGAAAGGCAGCCAAGTTATAGACATAAAAATATTTAAAATGAGCAAGGAAGAAATACAAATCCTGACAGAGTGGAATTAAGACATGGGATTGATTATTTCCAGTGGAAAGAATTAGGAAATTTTCCATGGAGAACACACAGTCACAGCTTTTCCAGACTTTAGACCATTCAGTGAACAAGGCACTGAGCAAGGCTCTGTGAATAAGAACTTTTCAGTTAAAACACAGAACTTTCCTTTCTAGAGTTCAGGGTCACGTAGGAGAAACCATCAAGTGGACAGATACTTACCATAAAGTATTAGAAAACTCTACAAGGTAAAATTTATTAAAATGCTATTACAGTGCCTAGGACCTAGTATTTACCCAATAAACATTATTATATTTTGCTCCTATTATCATTTTTGTTGAGGTAAGCATAAGATACTACAGCATATTGTGTAATGGGCAACCCATACAGGTTGTGTTGATCAAGGAAAGCTTCCCAGAGGAGGTAACATCTGAAATAAGTTTTGAAGGATAAGTAAAAGCTGAGTTGTTAAAACCTTGGCGGCAGGAAAAAGAAAAGGTATTCCAGTCAAAGGATGCAGTTTGGGCAAATGGAGTATGATGGAAGAGGGCACACCATGTTAAGGGCCTGCAAGAAGCTTGGGAATGACTAGAAATTGTGTGCTGAGGCATGGCAAGAGGTGGTACTTTCTATAAATACCAGGGCTAGACCTAAAGACCATTTCATGTTATTTTAAGTAGTTTGGGTTCTCGTTTGAAAAGGAGAGAATTGATGAAAGATTGTTAACAAGAGAAATATTAACTCTATAGAAAGGAAAATGTACTTAATTAATAAGGACAAACTTGAAAGCAAGAGATCAGTAAAAAAAAAAAAATGTTTGCTATCGTCCAGCTGACAAATTGAAGAAGCACTGAACTAAGTTCTTCTTGAACTAAGTATAGTAGTTCTCTAATAGTGATGGCCGGGGTGGGGAGAAAGGAGACAAGAGGTGTTTATAGCTGAAAAGAACAGTACTCGGTGCCTAAAGGTGTAGTGTAAAGGAAAAGTTGAGGATGGCATTGAAGATATTGGCTTAGACTATTTATATAATGTTGATCTAGTCTTTTGAGGATCTCCATGTAGCGGTAACCATCCTCATAAGATGAAAAATATCTTGGTAGGGGGTAGGGCACAGCTTAACAACTTGTAGTTGCTTTTTGTTTGTTTTCTTTGTTTTATTTTTCTGTTTCGGGGAATTGAAATCTTCGTCCTGTCAGAACAAATACAGCTGTGTCCTATGTTTCAAAATTATGTAGGTGAACTTACTCGCATTTGACATTTTTCACCTTTCTTATAGCTGCATTATTTTAAACCTGGGAGACCATAGAGAGGAGAATGTACCTGCCCCCCCCCCCCCCTTTCCCCTGCCTCGGAGCCATCCTACACCATCCCTGCCTATAAGAGCACCCTTTTATGTAGGAAAGAGACCAAGAAGTAGCTGCATATAATGGCACAAGTACCCAGAAAAATGCTCAGGCTGGAGTCAAGACGCTGACTGCATCGTCACATAGGGAGTAATTAGAGTCAGGGAGTAGATTAGATTACACAGAGGACATGTAGTGTAAGAAGAGAATCGGACAAAGGACAGAAACCTGGGAGACTACCAACATTTAGATGGTTGTAAAAAGAGCAGGAAGAATTGCTTTAGTTTTATGGCGTGAGCTCTCAGGACGTCTCAAAGTATTTAGGGAATATAATATATGGGACCAAGCAAGTCATGATGTTCATTTTCACCACAATCAGCAGCAGCATAAGCAAATGGCAACCATGTTGTAAATGATGGCTTCATAGGCCTGTTCTGATTACGCAGCTCTTTGAAATTGCATGAATTCTAAGCACTGTCACATTTCAAGAAAAGCAAATCAGAGAAACATTCCAAGAAATATATGTTCTAGCCTAGTTCACATCTGGGTGGCTGACTCATGCCAAGCCCTACTGAATGGCCAGAAATTGATGGGGGTAGGGATGATGAGACAGCACTGCAGAGTCATTAACAGTTTCCTTCCACAGACAAGATCAGTTCTGTGAGTAGAAGTGAGGAGTTAGCAAGTTTGCTAATGATGGAGAGGCCTCCATGGACTCCTTTGTCTAGGGAGGTGAGGTGGGGAGATGCTAAGACAGGACAAAGGAGTTGACAGCTTCTATGAAATTCAAGTACAACTTTGATTCCCTGATTGTTACAAGAAGAGTATTTGCCTCCCCAAATAAACTCTAAATTCTGCAACTTGATGCAACATGCCAAGAGCACCTAAGAGTGAATTTGACATGTTGCAAGTACTCAGTGGTTTCTCTTTCTGTCCCACCAAGGACTAGGTTTTGTATTTTTCTTCCTACCTCCTCTTGTACCAAGCAGAGAGCTGAGGAACTATTGAGAATTCAATAAATACCTGATTGAAATAGTGCTTGTGAGGGAAAAAATATCAACCATATTTTTGCATTAGATAAAGAATTAAAAATTTTGGGTTGATAGTTTGCCAAGCTGATCCTTTTTCAGTACTGTAGACTTATTTATACTCCCTTTCTCAGAAGCACTGAATCACAGGCATGATGGGAGAGTGCTGGATTAAATCGTAGCTTAGGCCCCTGGGACTGCGCCTTATGAAGACAAATAGTAGACATAATAATAAAATTAAAATATTTCTACTGTTCTAAATTTAGAAAATGACTGCCTTCTTTTTGTAAATGATAATGGCTTGTAAAGCAGTTCAATCTTTTTAGCTATGTAAATGGTATAATACAGTTTAAAGGATTTTTTAATTAAAACAATTGGAAGCTTCCAATATAGACTGCATTTTCCAATTTTTACAATGCTTTGCTCAAAAATGCAGGGCTTAAAATCACATATGACTCACTGCATTGTTTCAAAGTCATTACATTTGAGGTGTGTTACCTCCATCTGGCACGTAGAGTCATATGTCCTGGTGTTCATTGCTGTTTGGTAGGTAGCATATGTTTACAAACAGAATATCAAAGAAATGGACAATACTTGGATAATTTACCTAAGTTGTGTTATTTTTTAAAGATATTTAAGGTTGTTAACTTATTATTTAAAAGGCTCTAACTTTTTTTTTGCATTGTAAAAATAGATCAGTTTTATTCTGCTAGTTTCATAAAAACAATGTAAACACAAGCATTCTGTACATCTTGCTGGCGAATTCACATGCTTACTTAGTTCCCTGATCCTTTGACCTCCTCGTCTTCTCCAGTTATTTTCTGTTTGGACCACTGGCCACAGGAGTGGAGGGTGGTTGGGGCTTAGGAGACAGCAATGTAGCTTTTTGGTATGACTCGTTTTATTGCTTGCTCTCGGCTCTGAGTAACTTCTAAAATAAAAAAGTATGTAGAAGTTGGCCAGGTGCGGTGGTTCACGCCTATAATCCCAGCACTTTGGGAGGCCGAAGTGGGCGGATCACCTGAGGTCAGGAGTCTGAGACCAGCCTGGTCAACATGGTGAAACCCTGTCTCTACTAAAAATACAAAAATTAGCTGGGCGTGGTGGCAGGTGGTTGTAATCCTAGCTATTTGGGAGGCTGAGGCAGGAGAATCACTTGAACCCAGGAGGTGGAGGTTTCAGTGAGCTGAGACCGCGCCATTGCGCTATAGCCTGGATGACAGAGCAAGACTCAGTCTCAAAAACAACAAAAGAAAACAGACAGAAAGAAAAAGAAAGAAAAGAAAAGAAAAAAGAGAGAAAAGAGAAGAGAAAAGAAAAAGAAAAGAGAAAAAAAGAAAAATCTTTGGGTCAAGGGCTCACGCCTGTAATCCCAACACTTTGGGAGGCCGAGGCGGTGGATCACAAGGTCAGGAGTTCCAGACCATCCTGGCTAAAACGGTGAAACCCCATCTCTACTAAAAATACAAAAAAAAAAAAAAAAAAAAAAAAAAAAAAAGCCAGGCGTGATGGCACGCGCCTGTAGTCCCAGCTACTCAGGAGGCTGAGACAGGAAAATCGCTTGAACCCAGGAGGCAGAGGTTGTGGTGAGCTGAAATGGTGCCACTGCACTCCAGTGCAGATAGAGCATCAGAGCGACACAGAGTGAGACTCCGTCTCAAAAAAAAGAAAAGAAAATTAGAAGAAATTAAAAAGCTACATGGAAGTGGTCATTCTAAATCAAACTGCATCCCTGCCTATTAGGCCTCTGAATCAGTTCCTATGCAGATGGATGGCAAAGACAATAAATAAGAGCCATCTAGGACATGGAATGTTATTTTGACTATTGTTAAGGAAGTAAGAACTTCCCTAATGACCTTTGTATTCTCATATTCGTAGGAAGTAAGTGATACGACTATGGAGTAATTGTTCATTTATTATGATGTATGTATATGTGCATGTGTAGATATTTGGCATAAAAATAATGCCTATTCCTCATAAGGAGCAATTGTGTAAGTAATATGCTAGTAAGCTCTCTTCTGAAAGTCCTGGTATTGATGAAAATTATCAATGGGGTTCACCCAGTTCAGAAAAATTTCTGTAACAACAAAAATATATATTAACACTGGACTTAATAGAGAAAAAAAACAAAGTCAAGAGAATTTGTTGAGAAAAACACAATGGCACAAAATACATCCTTTTAATAAGTATTAACATGAAGATTGAAAAGAGTAAACTACACGTGAATTCTCTGCCTGTTAACAGTATGAATTTGATGTTAACCATTAATCCCTTCTCACTAGCAAAATAACTTTTTCATGGTGAAGAGAGACTAGGATTCTATCTATCTTTGTTCCTGGCCAACTTTCCCTTTTATTGTTATTTTGCCTCCTCTTCCTCTCTGTCCAGTTTTAGATCTCACTCAGCCATTCCAATGCACTTTGGACTGTTTATTTAAATTTGCTGAAGCTGATATATTGATTGCAGTGGCTCCCCTAAGACTACGCTGGACTCACCACATCAAAATTTCATGAGAGGCCAGCTGTGGTGGCTCACCCCTGTAATCCCAACACTTTGGGAGGTCGAGGTGGGTGGATCACTTGAGGTCGGGAGTTCGAGACTAGCCTGGCCAACATGGTGAAACCCCGTCTCTACTAAAAATGCAAAAATTAGCTGAGTGTGGTAGCACACACCTGGAATCCCAGCTACTCAGGAGGTTAGGTCGGGAGAATCACTTTAACCAGGGAGGCAGAGGTTGCAGTGAGCCAAGATTGTGCCACAGCACTCCAGCCTGGGTGACAGAATGAGACTCTGTCTCAAAAAAGAAAAAAAAAAATCGTGAGAAAACTTTTGAAAAAACACATATTCATAAGCCCCACAGCCACCTGCTCAGATTTAGTAAATCCAGAAAGAGGTACTGGGAATTAGCATTTAGCCTCCCAAGTGAGTCTGATGAGCAGATATACACAATAATCATTGGATAATCGTCTGTGTGAGGTATGTCTGTCTGTGAGAGAGAATGAGCGAGAGCAAGTTCAGGAAGCTTTAACACAGGAAGAATCACTGCATAAAATAGAATCAAGTTCCTGTTTCTGGTGTAGATGATAGTTCTGTTCCTACTTCGGAGGTACAACTATCTTCTAATGTGCCAGTGAATAGCCTCACAATGGCACAAAATACATCCTTTTAATAAGTATTAACATGAAGATTGAAAGGAGTAAACTACATTCTAGTGGCAGGTTTTCTAAACCTTCCTGGTTTGAGACAGAAAAGAGTAACTTCGGCCAGAGGCAGGGCACGCCTGTAATCCCAACATTTTAGGAGGCCCAGGCATGTGAATCGCCTGAAGTCAGGAGTTCAAGACCAGCCTGGCCAACATGGCGATACCCCGTCTTGACTAAAAATACAAAGTAAGCCTGGCATGGTGGCGTGCATCTGTAATCCCAGCTACCCAGGAGGCTGAGACAGGAGAATCACTTGAATCCGGGTGGTGGAGGTTGTGGTGAGCTGAGATTGTGTCACTGCACCATAGCCTGGGCAACAGAGGGAGACTGTGTCTCAAAATAAAATAAGTAAAATAAAATAAAATAGAAAATGGAGATGCTTCTTGGGAATAACAGACTCTGTTGTGTCATGTTTTAGTATTCTGTCTTATATCAATTGCCTGTAAATGCTTAGAACAAGCTTGTGCAACCCACGGCCCGTGGGCCACATGTGGTCCAGGATGGCTTTGAATGTGGGCCAACACAAATTTGTAAACTCTCTTAAAACATTGTGAGTTTTTTTGCAATTTTTTGTTTTAGCTTATTAGCTGTCATTAGTGTTAGTGTATTTTATGTGTGACCCATAACAATTCTTCTTCTTCCAGTGTGGCCCAGGGAAGCCAAAAGATTGGACCCCTGGCTTAGAGGAAGGGCTGGGTTTATTTATTAATCATTTTGATCAAACTATAAAAATATGACCAAGATAGATATTTTCATTGTTTTTCCTCATTCTAAATACATTGCCTCCTTAATATTTAAGAACAAATATTGTCTTAACAATTTTTTTTTTTGGAGCCTTGCTCTGTCGCCCAGACTGAAGTGCAGTGGTGCCATCTTGGCTCACTGCGACCTCTGCCTCCTGGGTTCAAGCAGTTCTCCTGCCCCAGCCTCCCAAGTAGCTGGGACTACAGGTGTTTGCCACCACACCTGGCTAATTTTTGGTAGTTTAGTAGAGATGGGGATTTGCCATGTTGCCCGGGGTGGTCTCAAACTCCTCAGCTCAGGCCATCTGACCACCTCGGTCTCCCAAAGTGCTAGGATTACAGGTGTGAGTCACTGCACCCAGTCTCATTTTAAAAATATATATGTATATACATATGTGTTGCTTTGTTAACATTATATATATACTCCTGATTGTAACAATATATGCATACATGTACATGCAAACATATATGCATCCATATATGCATGTGTGTGCATCCATGTATACACACATGCACATGTGTGTACATGCATCTGTGTATACATACATGTGTGCATATATACATATCTATGTATGCATGTTGCATGTACGGGTCATGTATGTGTACTTGTGTGTGTATGCATGTGTGCCTATATGCATGTGTACATTGATGCATGTATGTGTGCATGTATGTATACATGTTTGTATGCATGCATGCATGACTGCAGTTGGATACGTGTATACATGCATGTATAGATATGTACACCTTCATGATTCCAAAACACTATAAATATGATTATGCCTAAGATGAACATCTGTGTATGGAAAAAATAGGAAAAGTGAGATGTTTCTACATGACATAGGATTCTCAGTGCACATAATGCCCTCATTAATCACCACGTTTTGCTAAGCTAATTTTTAGAATGAAAACTACAACAATACAGCAAGTCTATATCTAAACAAGCAAAATAAACTAGAGAAAAAATACTACATGGAGTTTGGCCAACAGAAATTGGATAATTCAGGTTGAAATTTCTTTTTTCTTTTTCTTTTTTTTTTTTTTTTTTGGAGACAGAGTCTCACTCTGTCACCCAGGCTGGAATCCAGTGGCATATTCTCGGCTCATTGCAACCTCCATCCCCTAGTTTCACACAATTCTCCTGCCTCAGCCTCCCCAATCACTGGGACTACAGGTGTGCGCCACCATGCCCAACTAATTTTTGTATTTTTACTAGAGACAGGATTTCACCATGTTGACCAGGCTGGTCTTGAACTCCTGACCTCAGGTGATCCACCCACCTTATCCTCCCAAAGTGTTGGGATTTGTTACATGTTGAAATTTATTAAACTGCAGTTAGATAACAGCTCTCATCCTTTCTTGACTTTGCAGCATTATAGAGAAGAGCATAATAAAATGATGAAAAGGATCTGCATACATCCACTTGTGGGTTTAGAAATCCTCAGAAATAAACTTATGTTCTCTACAATGTGTGGTCTTTTTCAGTCGAACTTTGTAGGTGTTCTGAGGTTTGTTAACAGACCATCCCTAATTAAAAACAAAAACCAAGCAAACAAAAAGCAATAAATGTGACTTGTACTAGATAGAAAAATAGACCATGCAAGTGGCCATAGTAATACAATCCATCTTGTTAGAGAAAGTTTGGTCCACAATATTGTGTTATAAACTCGCCTTTGGGTGATTCATTTAAAGTATCCGAATAGAAATATCTGAAATATACAACATTTCTTCCCAACAGGTGGCATCTAGTTGAGCAAAATTGTACGTTTTAGGAAAAGTACCTTTTATGTATCCAGAGAAGGAAAGCGTGCAATATGTTTTCTAACATAGGCTACAAGTAATCACTAAATATATATGCATACATACACACACGTGCATGCACACACACACACACACCCATTCAGTGCTGCTCAGTATCACTCTCTACAGACGAGGCTGTTATTTGGTCTGTTATTTAAATGCTGATGTTCTAAAAGTGAAAGGGCTGAATTTTTTACTGGTAAAAATCTGTCAAATCCACTGTTTAAAAAACAGTGCAACATGCTAAGAAAAAATTCCAAAGGTACTGCTAATTTCCTGACAATTCATTGCGTACTTCCAGTCTTGGGCCTTTTCTAATTTGCTTGTTCTGTCTCCCTTTCTAGGCCGAGGGAGGATCTGCTTTCTGTCTCTTTTAAGAGTTTGGTTTCAGCACATTTTGTTAGACTGGGTAGGTCAGCAGGTGTGCACTAACACATTACCCAGGTGGCCACTTAATGCAATGTGATTGAGCATGGAGGAAATAAGCAACCTTTCTCAGTGCATAGGGTTGTCTGGCTGCTCGAGCAGGTGAATGTGATTAGCAACTGACTTTGGGTAGAGATTCCCCTGTATTCTCAATAGATGTCCCCTTAATTGAAAGCTTGTTGTGACGCTGTAGATTCTGAGGCCCCAAATTCCCCTTAATGTCTCTTGCTTGTTAAAAATACACCTCCTGTCCTTGAAGAGAGAAACTTGCTTAACAGTTACACAGGTGTGGTGGGAGAATGGGCATGCACATGAACACACATGAAAAATAAACTTTTAAAGCAAAACTGCAAATCCTTTACTGCCTTTCCATCAGATCGTCTCTAGCAATAAACCTTGAGGTCTGAATCATGCCATTTTAGCAAATGTTCCATTTAATTATGGTCTGGAACAAAGCAGTGCAACACATTTGTAGGTACATCCTTCAGAATGGTTTAGACTGCTAGGATTATTTGTTTCTATTTATACTCCATTATTCATAAAAATTAGGGCATATTACAAAAATACATAGAGTAATCCAGATTGGCTGAGAAAATTGGGGTGATTAAAAAGAAAGGAGAGAAAAATTAAAAAGAAACCAGGGATGAGATATGTAGACAAACCATGCTCTGAGTTTCCTGTTTCTGATTGTTACAAGTAGACACAGCTTAGACCTGTGCTTCCTTGCCCCAAAGCAAAGAGGAAAATAGAAATAATCTGTTATGTAGGCCGGGCGCAGTGGCTCACACTTGTAATCCCAGCACTTTGGGAGGCCGAGGTGGGGGAATCACCTGAGGTCAGGAGTTAGAGACCAGCCTGGCCAAAATGGTGAAACATTGTCTCAACTAAAAATACAAAAAAAAAAAAAAAAAAAAATTAGCTGGGCGGGTGGTGGGCACCTGTAATCCCAGCTACTCGGGAAGCTGAGGCAGGAGAATCTCTTGAACCTGGGAAGCAGAGGTTGCAGCAAGCCGAGATTGTGCCATTGCACTCCAGCCTGGGCGACAGAGCAAGACTTTTTATTAGCAAAAAAAAAAAGGAAGAAGAAGAAGAAACAATCTATTATGTGATTCTCATTGCCTATACAATGGGAATTGTAAAAAAAAAAAAAAAAAAAAGTCAAAAACAGGTCTTTGTGTAGAGAGAAAAGAGAGGCATTTATCCCATGAGGCCTCATAAAGAAAACACGATTATATGCAGAATTTGCTGCTTGAACCCTGTGGTTTATGTGCACTGTTTGCTTTGGATATTTGATACCACAGGAGGTTTTATGAGAAAGATTTAATCATGTGCTACATGCATTGATATATGTAAATATTTCTTGTAATTCATTACATTTAATATAATTCATTTTATAGCTCATTGTTTCCAATTTGAAACAGAAAAAGTAAAGTCATGAGTTGTGAATGGTTTTCTAGAGGGAATGATGTCAGGCATTCAAGGAACTATTCATTCAAATGCATTTTTTGAGCACTATGTGAGCTACCTTGCTACTTTTGATTATATTAAGCAGTAGATTTCACTAGGTTTTGTAAAGAAGGATAATTTTACAACTATATCACTGAGAACTTTATAATCTGCAGCTCTAATTCTCTCTTCTATTTCATAGTCAAACTTTTCCAAAAGGTCTCTCTACACACTACCTCCAGTTCATCATCACTAATTTACTCTTCCGCATATTCCATATTCTAGGGAACACCCCTTACCTCAGTGCCCCCATTCACCCCATCCTCTCCTTAGGCTCTATTATACAATATTTTCACAGTGTATCCACTACTTTCTGACTGATTTTCAGACTTGTTGGCAGGGTCATGTTTCTGATCCAGTTATTAAATGTCATAATTGTCCAATGATTGATTTTAGGACTTCTCTCTCTGTCTCTCCTCTGCCGTAACCCTCTTCTTCCTTCCCTCTCTACCTGTGCTGATGGCTTCCATTGACATCTACATGCTATTGACTCCCACATTATTCTTTCTAAACCAAACTTCTCTTCTGAGTCCCAGACTGTATATCCATTGATAATTCCACTTAGATGTCACTAAGTCATCACAAACTCAGAAAATCCAGGATAAAATTTCTGATCTTTGATATAAAACCTTGTGCTTTCTTAGTGTTTTCCAGCTTAGTGAATGTAACCACCAGCTATCAAATTGTTCACATCAGAAAGATAGGGATCTTTCTAAACACCTTCTTCTCTTTCATTCCTGTGTCCAAAGTGATGACTAATTATGCATGTCAAGTTGGCCACCAGATGCCCAGATATTGGGTCAAGCATTATTCAGAGTGAATATCTAAGGCTGTTTATATTAGATAATGCTAACATTTGAATTGGCAACTTGCCCTTCCTAATGTGGATGTGCCTCATCCAATCATTTGAAAGCCTAAGTGGACCCTTTCTCATCTAAGAGGAAATTTTTTCCTGCCTGATTGCCTGGAGCTGGGACATTGGGTTTTTTCTGCCTTCGGACTTGAACTGAAACATCATTTCTTCCTTGGTCTCAATCCTACTGACATTCAGACTACAGCTGCCACATCAGCTCACCTAGCTCGCCAGCTGTAGATCTTGAAATATATACATATATGTACATGTATGTGTGTTTGTGTGTATACTTATAAATGCGTTTGTATATACACGCACACATGAATGTGCACACACACACATATCCTACTGTTCCGATCTTCTGGAGAACCCTCACTAATACATGCAGTGGTCCACAATCCCCGTTGATCTTACTTTCTATACATGCCTCTTGTTGTAAATCACATCACCTCAACTCAATGGTCACCACCAGAGTTCTATCTTTTGGTTATACTAACGTTGTAGCATCTTTGACCTTCATTGACACTGGTTTTCATCTAAACTATTCTCTGTGGCTAGTTGAAGTGGACTCTTCAAAACGTTGACCTCACTATGATGCCTCCTCGTCACACACACCTTTTTCTTCATCATAAAACTTGCAAAGGCTATTGTTTTTAGGATAAAAATGAAAATCCTGAACATGACATGTGAGGCTCTGGATAGTTTTGTGTATATATATGTCTTCAAACTGCTTTCATATTTTCCTTTCTTAGAGAGCTTTCTTAGCACTGACCACACTAAATGTTTTATAGTTCCTTGAACATGTTTTCTCGTTCAGGGTTTTGGCACATGTTTTGTGATTCAGTTCCTTTTGTTATTCATATGCTTTCATCATATATCTGGTATACTAAGGACAGGATGGCAGAAATAGTCTGCCAGGGTGTAAGCAAAAAAGGGGTGCGTTGTCTGCAGAGGATCTAAAAACAATAATAAAATCCAGTAAATATTAGTCTGCTTTTTATTGGTACCTTAAATCATCAATTCTAAATGGTGTCTCTTCTGAATAAATCTTTTGTTGGTCTAAATTCTAAACTATTGCATTTCAATATTCATGTACACTTCACATTGTTTAAAATTATGCTTTCATAAGCATTACATTCTATGTGGAAGTTAATTTGTAGAACTCCTAGTTATATTGTCAGCCCTCAACATGGACTCACTTACACATATTTGTTCAAATATGTTCAAACTGTTATAATTCTATAACAGTTAACAATCATTACAGCTTGCTTCAGGTCTAGATTTATCTCAATCCCTATCACTCTACATATTTCTGAGCTTAAAAAGTAAGTTTTAAATAAACAGTCATAATGCAGAGTTGTAAGTGAAGGAAATAATTTGAGTTGCTTCAGTTCTACAATCCTTTATGACCACCTGGAGTTTTTATTTTTGTTTAAAAGTTCAAATGGCAAAACAGAACAAATGGCAAAGTGTAATATTGTTACTTGGTAAGAACAAATTTTAGTTCACAAAAAATATTTTGCTTAATTTGAGTAACATCTTCACAATTCAAATGCATTCTTCCTTATTTTAAAATTAAAGAATAATTAAAATAGTAATTGTTAATCATTATTACATTTAAAGTATTGAAAACAATTTTGTCATATGGAAGAGATGTGTTAAAATGATCCACTCTACATGTCATATCCTTAGACATGCCACTACACGAATCATGCTTCTTTTCTTCAGAGCATTGACTTTCAATTTTAGTCTGTATTCATTAGTCTGATTGTATAATTAATCTCTGAATCCCTGACCAAACTGACCCTTCTCTGAGAATAACAGCACCATCTATCTTTTAACTCACCATTGCATTGGCAGAATCTAGCACAATGCTAGCATGAAGTGACTACTTAGTAAATATTTGTTGAATAGACAAATAAATGAACAGGTAATACTTCGATGGGCCAGGATTTAATCCAAGCCTGTCTACCCCCAAAACAGGTCATAATCACAATGCCTCACTGACTTCCAGTCTCCTCTTCATTGTCCACCAATAAGTACACATTTATTTGCAGAATATTGATAGCATGAATTTCTTCACTCTTTCTAATCACTCTTCATTTGGAAGACGGTAAAGGTAAGGGAAAGTATGGGGAATGGGGTAGGGAAAGTTTGCCTTAATAAGAAGCTCATTCTTGCAAAACACATTCCTAAATTTAGGGCAGAAATACCAATGTATAGCAATTAAATGGAAGTCACTCATTATAATACTTTTTTATTTAAATTAAGAAAAAATATGAGCTATGCCAGATGTATGCAGACTCAGAATAGAACCCCTCATGTGTAAATACTATACTTTGCTTGATTTTTGAGGCTTGATATAAACAAATTGATGTTGCAAAATGCTTTATTTATTTCTTATGTAGGTTTTTACCTTTGATATATTTGTGAATATCCAACATAGAGAGGTCTTCAGTAATATGTCTTACAAAGGTAGATTCTAAAAATAGTAACTCCAAAGGCAAGGAATATTCACATTTTATCTTACAACAAGGAATACTCACATTTTATCTTACAACAAGGAATACTCACATTTTATCTTATAACAAGGAATATTCACATTTTACCTTTCAAATATTTATGAAATACATGGTATTTTCTTTTTTATCCTATTGCCAATTATTGCAAACACACACATGGTAAAGTTATACTACATGTGCTATGTAATGTTCAACTCACGTTCATAATTTTTTTAAAGAAAATTCTGTGGTATTTATTTTGAAGAGAAGAAAAGAGGATTACAAAGGTGATATTATTCAGCTTCTCGAAATGGCGGGGTGTAAAATCATAAATCGTTAAGCTTAAGAAGCTAAAAGAATTTTCAAAATAGATTAATGGGAAAAATCATCATCATCATAATTAACATTTGTGTAGTTTTTTTATGCCTCACAAAGCACTTTCATATCTCATTTGAACTGTGCAACAGTGACTTCAGATGGGGACATCGGTATTTAAACCTCTGTTTCTACCATTTAGGAACCTGAGGTTTCACTGTGGCAACTTTACCAGGGTTCTACAGAAATTCAACAAGCCATGAGTTCAACTCAGATAATTTAGCTCCACACTTAATTTCCATTTTATTTAACTAAACAATGAATACATTTTTAAAAAACTATACATTTCCTGAATTAATCCATTGTCTTTATTTTTAGTAAAATCTTCTCTCTAATTTTAATAGTTTTATAGGGGTATAATTCACATGCCATACAATCTAACCGTTGTAAGTGTACAGTTCAATGTTTTCTGTATCTATTACCACAATCAGATTTTGTAGCATTCCTATCACCCCAAAAGTTCCTGTTTTCAGTCAGTTCCCATTCTCAACCTGGTCCCAGACAATCTCAGATCTGCTTTCTGTCTCTATAGGTTTGTCCTTTCTGTAAAGTTCATATAAACTGAATCATACAATGTGTAGTATTTTTGTGTTTGTGTCTGGCTTCTTTCACTTCTCATGTTGCTGAAGTTCATCCATATATTACGGTTTATCAATGGTTTGTTTCTTTTCGTTGCTTGATATTATTCTATTCCAAGTATATATTACATTGTTTCTCCATTCACCAATTGATCGACATTTGGTTTGTTTCCCATTGGGTCTATAAAGAATAATGCTACTATGAACATTTACCTACATATTTTTATATGGACATATATTTTTATTTCTCTTGGGTGAACACCTAAGAGTGGAATTCCTGGGTCATCTGGCAAGTTTATGTTTAACATTTTGCAGGATTGTCAAAATGTTTTTCTGAAGTGGTATGTTATTTTTCATTACCGCTAGTAATGTATGAGTATTCCACTCTCTCCACATCCTTACCAGTACTTGCTATTGTTAGTCTTTTTGAATATAGTCATCCTAGTGGGACTAGGGTTGTATCTCATTGCAGTTTTAATTGGCACTTATCTAATGACTAATGAAGCGAGCATCTTTTTTTATTAATCATTCATATATCTTCTTTGATAAAATGTCTAGTCAAGCCTTTTGCTCATTTTTAATTGAGTTGTTTATCTTATTATTGAAGTTTATGAGTTATTTATATCTTTTGGATATAATTCCTCTATCAGAAATAAAATTTGCAAATATTTTCTCCATTTGTGGGTCATTTTTCACTTTCTTAATGCCACCCTTTAAACAGAAAAAAAATTAAATTTTGCTCAAGTTCAAATATTGCTTTTTAAAAAAATTTTATGGATCATGTTTTTGGTATCGTATGTAACAAATCCTTACCTAATCTATGATCACAAACATTTTCTCTTGTGTTTCCTTCTAAAAATAGTATAGATTTAGCTCTTGCATTTGGGTCTATGATTTGAGTTAATTTCTGTGTGGAGTTTGAGATGAGTATCAAAAGTGCCACCATTCATTCTTTCTCTCACACACACACGCACACACGCACATATGCATGCACACACACACACACACATATGGGCATCCAATTCTCCCAACCCATTTATTGAAAGGACCATCTTTTCCCAACTGAATTGCCTTGGCACTTTTGTCAAAAATCAATTGACCTTAAATGCGAGGGTTTATTTCTGGAGTCTCACTTCGGTTCTAATTGTCTGTATGTCTCTTCTCAGGATAATACTACATTGTTTATAGCAAGTTCTTAAATCAATAATGAAAATCCTTCAACTTTGTTGTTCTTTTTCAATTTTTTTGTCTATTCTAGATCCTTTGAATTCATATAAATTTAAAAATTGTACAAAAACATGCCTGCCAGGATTTTGACAGATTGTGTTGAATCTACAGATGAGTTTGAAGGAAAATGACCATCTTAATAATAGTGTCTTTAATCCACAAATATGGAATGTCTCTCCATTAATTTATATGTTCTTAATATCTTTCAGCAATATTTTGTAGTCTTCTGTGTACAAGGCTTGCACTTCTTTTGTTCAATTTATTTCTGAGTGTTTTTATCCTATTATGAACACAATTGTTACGTTATTTCACTTTTGGATTGTTCATTGCTAATGCATAGAAATAAAATTAATTCTTGTATCTTGATTTTATATTATATAATTTTGATAAATTTATTTTCTAGTTCTAGTAGATTCTTAGTCCATTTTCTTTTGCTTGTAACAGAATATCTGAAACTGGGTAATTGATAAGAAATAAAATTTATTTCTTACAGTTCTGGAGGCTGGGAAGTTCAAGGTTGAGGGAGTGTATTTGCTGAAAGCCTTCTTGCTAGTGGGGACCTCCTGCAGAGTCCCAAGGCAGTGCAGGGCATCACATGCTAGCTCAGGTCTCTCTCCCTCTCTTGTTTCCCCCGCCCTCCTCGAAGCGGAGTCTCGCTCTGTCGCCCAGGCTGGAGTGCAGTGGCGCCATCTCAGCTCACTGCAAACTCCACCTCCCTGGTTCACACCATTCTCCTGCCTCAGCCTCCCGAGTAGCTGGGACTACAGGCGCCACCACCACGCCCGGCTAATTTTTTTTGTAGTTTTTCTAGAGATGGGGTTTCACCATGTTAGCCAGGATGTTCTCTGTCTCCTGACCACGTGATCCGCCCACCTCGGCCTCCCAAAGTGCTGGGATTACAGGCCTGAGTCACTGCGCCCGGCCTTCTTCCTCTCTTGTAAAGCTACCAGTTCCACATGGTGATAACTCATTAATCCATTAACCTGATTATTAATTAGTAGATTAATCCATTCATGAGTACAGATCCTTCATGACCCAATCACCTCTTAAAGGCCCCACCTCTCAATACTGCCACATTGGGGATTAAATTTCTACATAAAGGCCGGGCGCAGTGGCTCATGCCTGTAACCCCAGAAAATATTTCAGTGGTGATGAAATCCTTATTTGCTTAGTTTGTTGAATGTTTGTATCTGGAATGGGTGTTTGATTTGTCAAAACTTCTTTCACACCTATTGAAATTATCATATGGCTTTGCCCTTTTGTCTGTTAAGGCTTAGCACATTAATTGAATATAGAAAATTAAACCAACCTTGTATGTTAAATTTCACTTGATCAATATATAATTCATTTTTGTGGGTAGATTTCGATATATAATTCATTTATGTGGGTAGATTTAGGTTGCTAATATTTTGTGAAAAATTGTTGTGTCTATGTCCACAAGCAATATTGCTTTAAAGTTTTATTTTTATGTGATGTATTTGCTTGGTTCCGGTATCAGCGTAATGCCAGCATCATAGAATGAGTTTGGGAGTGTTCTGTCTTCTATTTTCTGAAGGAGTTTATGTAAAAATGGTGAATTGACATAATTCACTAGGGAAACAATGTGATCTTGGGCTTATCTTTATGAGAAGATTTTTAATTCCCAGCTAAATTTATTTTCTTTTTGTAGGTCTATTCAAGTTTTTCTTTTTGAGTCAGTTTTGCTAATGTGTATCTTGCTTGAAGTTTGTCTTTTTCATCTAAGTTGCATAATTTGTTTTAGTTTTCCATAATTATATATTTTATATCATATGTAATTATACATAATTATATATAATTTATTATTTCCATGTTTATATCAAATTATGAGCCTTTTAATTATGAGGCTGTAGCATTAATAATGATAGGTCTTCTTTCTGTATTGATTTTAGTAATTACTTTCTCCCTTTTGTTCTTGGATAATCTAGTTAAAGGTTTATCAGTTTTCTTATTGCTTCCAAAGAAACAAATTTGGTTTCGTTAATTCTTTATTATTTTTATATTTCTTTAATTTCCAAGCTGGTCTTTACAATTTATTTTCTTATGCTTGTTTTGGAGTTTAATTTGTACTTCTTTTTCTAGTTTCTTAAGATGGAGGCTTAGATTATTGATTTGAGAACTTTCTCCTTTTCTAATATAGATGTTTATAGCTATAAATCAGCCTCCACCATTACTTTAGCTTCCTCCTGTTTTGTGTGTTGTGTTGTTATTTTCATTCAGTTCAAAATATTTTCTAATTTCTTTTTTAAATTTCTTCTTTACCCCATGGGTTATTTTAAAATGTGCTGTTTAATTTCTGCATATTTGGATATATCCCAATTTTTTTCTGTTGTTGATTTCTCATTTAATTATAATAGAACAATATACTTTGAATGGTTTCAATTCTTTTGAATACCTTTATTTTTTCCTGTGAATTTTAGCTACTCATTAATGTCATTTTCTTTCAGCCTGATGAAATTCCTTTAGTATTTCTTACAATGCAAGTCTGCTAGCAACAAACATCTTAGTCTTTCCTTATTTTAGAATGTCTTTATTTTGCCTTCATTTTTGAAAGATAGTTTTGCTGAATATTGAAGTCTTGGTAGACATTTTTTCAGCCATTTCGTTACATCATTCTACTGTCTTCTGGCCCCCATTGTTTGTAATAAAAAGTCAGCTATTAATTGTGCTGTTGCTTCCTTTTATGTGGTGAATCATTTTTCTCTTCCTGCTTTCAAGATTTTCTCTTTAGGATTTCAACTGTGTGACCATCCTGTTCTAGATGAGACCCTCTTTGTGCTTGTTCTACTTGTGGGTACTTCAGCTTCCTGGATCTGTTGATAGTTTTCATCAAAATCACAAAGTTTCAGCTATTACTTCTTCAATATTTTCTGCTCCTTTTATGTATTTTTCTTCTGGGACTCATATTACATGTATATTAATACACTTGCTTTATCTCACAGGTCCCTGGAGCTATGTTCATTTCTATTCAGTCTTTTATTCTCTGCTCTTAAGATTGAATATTTTCTGTTGGTCTCTCTTTTGAATCACTGACTCTTCCTTCTTACACCTCTTATTATACATTAAGTCCATGTAGTAAATTTCTCATCTTTGTTATTGTACCTTTAAACACAAAAATTTCCATCTGGTTGTTTTTAATAGTTGCTTTATCTGTATTCCCCATTTGTTGATTCAATGCTATGTATTTTTCTTCTTTTTTATTTTTATTTTTATTTTCTTGAGATGGAGTCTCACTCTGTTACCCCAGCTGGAGTGCAGTAGTGCGATCTTGGCTCACTGCAACCTCCGCCTCCCGAGTTCACATCATTCTCCTGTCTCAGCCTCCTGAGTAGCTGGGATTACATGTAGGTGCCCACCACCACGCCTAGCTAATTTCTGTTTCTTTAAATACTGTTTTATTCCTTGAACATGTTTATAATGACTGCTTTTTTTTCCTGAATAGAATTCATATTTTCTTGTTTCTTTGCCTATCCCTAATTTTATGTTGACAAATTCACATTTTAGATAATATATTGTGGCAGCTCTGGATTGTATTTTTTTTTCCTGAGAGCTATTATTGTTTTTATTATTTTTCGTTGTTTATTTGGTTTGTTTATAATTATTTTTCCTGGATTTAATTTGCAGAATCTATCTCTATTGTAGTATGCAGCTGCTGTCATGCCTGATGATGTCATCTGCTGATGGATACATATATGGGTTGAGAAACATATGCAAAATTCAAGCAGTTTTCAATTCTGACCTAACTTTTACTTTCCTCTGGGCCCTTGCAGGTCACCCCTGCATATGCACAGCCTTCCAGGCAGTCAATGATGGATGGAAAGTCGGGGCCCTCTCAGGTCTCCTCTGCCTTCGTGTGACCTTGCAGTCAGCTAGGGATATGTAGAGTTTAGCAAGCCCTTCCATGGTGCTCTCATTTTTCGGATCTCCTTGTTAAATGTCTGGATAGTCGTATAGTCTGCCAAAAAGACCACAACTTAGGCTAGGAGAGCTGCTGTTGGGAGAGCTCCCCAACATAATAGAATTGTCTTAGTGACAAGCAGAGGAAGGTGGAAGGGAGCAGGGACAAATGGGAGGAACCCCAGGCGTTAAAGCCACGGATTCCCACTATTACTGGAATTTCAGCACTTTTTACAAATAAATGCTTTGCAAGTGGTTATGTTTTACATTTTTGTATAGGATGATGTCTTAATTTTTAAATATTTCTGTAGTACGTCAGGGTATCATAGCATTATCTCATTTACTTATTTGATCACCTCTTGAGGTAGATAATTTATTTCTATTTTACAGATGAAAAAACTGAACTATATCAAGACAAAGTAACTTCCCCAAAGTTACACTGATGAAAAATGACAAAGTCAGAATCTATGTACAGTGCACTCTCTTCTTAAGTCACTCAAACTAATTGTAAAAGAATTTGGAACAAGGTAGAGTTAATTTGCTCAAACAAGGGCTTAAAAAAACAGTGCTTACTTAGTTCCTTGCTATCAAAGTTTTGAACTTCTATAAACCATGACTATAAGGGGGAAAAAAAGATGTTTGTTTTAATGGCACTCGAAAGGATAAAATCATCATCTAGTCAGGAAAATTTCCAAACTCAGGGCATAGGTCCTTACAAATATTTGATTCATTATGTTTGTGTTGCATTCATTGCATTCAAGAAATGTTTGCCATGTGTCTCTCTGAGCTTTGGACATATAGATTTATCTACACATATGGAAATGAAATGTAAACCTAAACTATGCTCACTTAAGACTCAACTTGGAAAACTTAAGACTTTGGCATTCCAAATGAAGCTGGTCTATGGTGATATTTATTTTTGCGTTTGGTAATGTGTAGTATAAGTTAGCAACACATACTTGATTTATTTCCTTAGGATCATTGTGAATAAACTCTTTGGATTGGGAAATATCCTGTGTCAAGACAAATTATTCCAAGCTAGCCTACGATGGAAGAAGGGTAGGCTAATTCTTTTTTTGTGTGATGGAGCCTCGCTCTGTCTCTCAGGCTGGAATGCAGTGACATGATTCCAGCTCACTGCAACCTCTGCCTCCCTGGTTCAAGTGATTCTCCTGACTCAGCCTCTTGAGTAGTTGGGATTATAGGCACTCACCACTATGCCCAGCTAATTTTGTATTTTTAGAAGAGACAGGGTTTCACCATATTGGCCAGGCTGGTCTTGAATGCCTGACGTCAGATGATCCGCCCGCCTCAACCTCCCAATGTGCTGGGATTACATATGTGAGCTATGGCGTCCAGCTGGCTAATTCTTTATCCTCTGATGTGTGCTTACAGTCCTCATTTTTTTGCACATTCAAAGGAAATGCAGTGCATCTGGAGGGCCATAATGTACACAGAAAGAAAATAGCGCTTCCGAGGGCAACCACTGAGAGCCCACGGGAGGAAGGCCAAGGGAAAGGCCAAGTTTATACATATCAATGAAAACAGGAACAGAAATGCAAACTATGGCCAAATTAAAATCATCACAGAATGCTTTACTTTGGAAGTGCTTGATTTTTCTGAAACATAAACATTGGATTGATTTGCATGTTATATAAGCCCTTTAGCTTCATCTTGACTTTTAGCCACCCAATCAGAGATGACTGGTGAGAATGACCTTAAAGGTAGACAATGTTCTCTTTCATTTTTGTATACTCATAATTCTAATAATTTGTGTCATTTAAATCTTGAAGAGTTTTTCTTCTAACTCTGGCCTTATTTTCTTACAGTCTTGCCAAGTTTCAAGTTTGCATCTTCAGCCAATTTTAATGTGTATGCAAACCAAAAATGTCCAAACATGCTCATTTCAGTGGAAAAATGTGTGTGTGTTTATATATCAGAAATATGAAATTTACTTGAGTTGATTTTTACCTCAATTATATGAAAACATGCATTATGAGTATACAATCAAATATAAGATATTCCCAAATACATTTGTTATTTTAGAAAAATATCTACAGACCACAGTAATATATGATTATATGTTTTGCAAATAATATTTAACATGACCAACTAAATGTAATGTGTAACTTTTTCTTTTTTTTAAAGACAGAGTCTCACTCTGCCACCCAAGCTGGAGTGCAGTGGTGTGATCTCGGCTCACTGCAACTTTTGCGTCCCTGGTTCAAGCGATTCTCATGCCTCAGCCTCCTCAGTAGCTGGGACTACAGGTGTGCGCCACCATAGCTGGCTAATTTTTGTGTTTTTAGTAGAGACAGAGTTTTACTATTTTGACCAGGCTGGTCTTGAACTCCTGACCTTACGTGATCTGCCCACCTCTGCCTCTCAAAATGCTTGAATTAAAGGCATGAGCCACTGCATCTGACCTAATGTGTGACTTTTGATTGGATCCAAGATTGAGAAATAAGCAGCTATACAATTTTTATAGGAAATCTGAATATGGATATATATTACATAATAGCATCATATCAATCTTAAATTTACTGAGTTCTAAAACTTTTTTGTGGTTATAGGAAAGCATGTCCTAGTTCTTAGGAGATAAACGCTAACTTACTTTAAAAAGTGCCATGATGACTAAAACTAACTCACAAATGTTTTAGGAAAGAAAGACAATAAACAGCAATACACCACTTGTTGCAAACTATTCACAATTCATGAAGAAAATATCAGTGTTCACTATAGCATTATTGCAACTTTGTTGTAAATTTGAAATTTTTCAGAATAAAAAGTTGAGGAAAAAATAAATAATCAAATCATAATATATACCACACATAAGTGAACACATTTAGACTTCTTGCTTTACAAATCTACTACTACACAGTGCCTTCAGCCATTTTTTAAAATAAATTGGAGGGATATAAATATGTAAATATGTGGAACATAAAACAAGATTTAAGTCAACCATTATTACCATAAACTTTATGCAATTCACTTGTAGGATATTGCTTTACAGAGTAGTCTTTTAAATAGTAATCAAATTTCCCAGAATTTTTTAAAGGTAGAGAATCAGAACAGTTTGTTAGTTTTACTGATAATGATACTAAAGCCCACAGAAGATAATTACTTACTATAATTCATTAATATGTAGCATTGAAATCTTTTTTATTTATTTTTATTTTAAGGAGGTTTACAAAATAGTTTGGGGATACTTCACGTCAAAATCGTTACTTATAGTGCAACAACATTCATCTTTGTTGCTGAAAATTTTTGTCAGACCTACTGATTTGAAGCCTTTGAAAGTGATTGATTTAATCCAAATGCATACCTCCTCTAGGAGGATGTACAACCTGGAAAAATAAACATTAGCATGAATGGTAATACTTTAAAGAAAGGATAATAATGCTAATGGATGACTAAAAGTTGGTTTCACACTTTTTCTACCCGTCATGGACCTTTTCTTTGAACATGTTCCCGAGTCAGTCAGTTGCCTAGTATAATAGCATGTGGCTAGGTTGAAAAACTAACTGTCGAGTACTATGCTCAGTACCTGGGAGATGAAATGATTTATATCCCAAATCTCGGCATCATGCAGTATACTCAGGTAACAACCATCCACATGTACCCCTGAATCTAAAATAAAATTTGAAAAAAAAAAAAAAAAAAAGATTCAGATAGATCCCTAAACCACTTATTTATTACGTGTCCTTAGGCAAACTTCACAACAGATTTGGATTCCTAAACATGGTGAGATTTTCACTATTTGATGTTTCATGATTCAAGATAATGTGAACAAGATAAGATTTTTATCTTCACTCTAAATTCATTTTCCTTACTTCCCAAACACTTGTGAAGCCTTCACTAAACAACAAAATCAAACAATAAAGCACCTAAGCCCGTCATTACTACTATTAACCTTCTGAAAAATCTTAACAGAAATAGCTATTATACTTACCTTCGAATGATAATTTTGAAGACTTAAATTGTAAAGATTTCAAATGGCATTTTGAAAATTCAAATAGATTTTTTAACCACCGTATACCATGTGTTGGACAGATTTGCCAAGCCTTATTTTTCTTTTTTCTACAAGCTTATGATCTATGGTGCTGTTTCTTAAACTTTAAAGTACATACAGATCATCAAACATCTTGTGAAAAATGCGGATTCCAGGCTGGGCATGGTGGCTCACGCCTGTAATCCCAGCACTTTGGGAGGCTGAGGGAGGTGAATTGCTAGAGATCAGGAATTCAAGACCAGCCTGGCCAACATGGTGAAACCCTGTCTGTACTAAAAATACAAAAAATTAGCCAGGTATGGTGGCACACGCCTATAGTCCCAGCTAATTGGCAGGCTGAGGCAGGAGAATCACTTGAACCCGGGAGACGGAGGTTATAGTTAGCCAAGATCATGCCTCTGCACTGCAGCCTGGGCAACAGAGTAAGAAAGAAAAAAGAAAAGAAAAATGCCAATTCCAGTTGAATAAATCTGGGTCAGGTCATGAGGTGTGCATTGCTAACCATCTCTTAGGTCACAGTGATGTTGCTGGTCTACCAACAACACTTTGAATAGCAACGGTTTCTGTCACATGACAGTGTCATAAACACACATATACCTAGAAACTCTGGTGGAAGCCTAAATGAGATTAATATTAATAATATGTCAATATGTGCATAGTATATGATAATATAATAATGGATTCTTGAATTAAATAACTGAATGGAGATTATGCATATGGTATATCTGTGTGTGTATGTGCGATTGTGTAGAAAACGGCTGAATGGAACACTAGATCTGAATCCCTTATTTTTCAAGTAAGAAAATTAAGATTCAGAGAATTTCATAGACTTATCCAGAATTGTTGACACAAAGCCAGAGAGCTGGTACGTGTTCCTATGCTTGTGTCTGGAATTTCAGAGAAGGATTTCATAATCTTGTATGTATGAAAATCATTAGTATGACTATTTTTGGTAGAGAACAAAGGGAAATTATAAAGTCATACCAAGGACAGCAGTGAGATCTAACAAGAGAATATGCTGATCTGAAACAATGAATAATATGATGCAATTACACTCATTTCAAGTAATTTATTTTCTGATTTAAGATACACTAGCATGGCTTGTTAATTGGGAGTAGCCAGAGAAAGAAGGGAAACAGCTAAGTGCTGGCATTCAGGAGACCTACGTTCCAGCCTCTGCTCTGTCGCCACTTTACTGCTGAGAGCTTGGATAAGTTACTTAAACTTCATGAAGCATTTTGCATTTGTTTTTCATCTGTGAAATGGAGATAAGAAGTGTTGCCCTACTTATCGCATATTGCTGTTGTGAGGCAATAGATGTAAACAAATGTGCAAAATTAACAGTGCTCTACAAATGTATCATTTTTACCATTATCATTAATATTTATGACTAGTCATTCATATTGATGAATAGTTTACTGTCATCATTGAGGAAAGGGAATTTTGCCATCGGCTTGTTTCTTTCTCTTCTGGAACTTTTCCCAGGCAGTTTAGGTGGCTTTCTGAGCTCAGACTCTTACCCATTAGAAACAATCAGAGTACAGAAATGTTAGATTCATGTCGTGGTATACACTGCAGGATATGTGCAGAGCTGTTGAGCTCCAACGAACCCATGAAGCTCACTGAAAACTCTTTGGCTTCTCCTTTTCCTGTTCCTTATGTTTTGCCCTTTCTTAGTAACTGTTCAAATGCCTTCCTTGCATGTGTCCTGATACTGTCCTTTACCTCCTTTTTTCTATATCCCTTTTTCCAATCTGATAAAGCCCACTGATATTAACGCTATCATCATGTACTTACTTGTACTTAGGTCAGAAGACATTTTTTACTTTTGAAAAATGAAAATTAAAGTTGCATGGAATTCTATAAAGTGGTCAGTTTTGGCTTTCAAAACCAAAAATGTTATATCAATATGGATACTAAAAAGCATTGCTGAAACATTATGCTAAACCAAGCATTTGTTTTACAACTGCAATCCTATTCAATGATAAATTCTTTGGGACCATTTCTCCCCACATTTAATGTGTGTTCAGTGCTAATTTGGTTTATTGGCTACAAATATAACTGTCTTTCTCAACATTTTGAAGATTCTACAGAAAGATCTTATGTCACTCATACTGCTATGCTATCATTACCACAGCATCATGACCATCCCCAACCTACTTAAATATAGCAATATAATCCAAAAGGAAAATTGGTGGAGCACCACCATGTAGGGTCAAATTCTGGGCAAACAGTGTCCTGATCCAAGGACTGATTATTTTAAAATTAATAGTAGTGTAATTCTGAAAATGAACAGTTTGGACCACTCACTCCATTTACAATGCAAAATTTGGGTTTGCTCTTCATTGTTTATGATTGTGCTATTTGATTACACTGTTTTTAGATGAGCAATTAAAACTCTCGAAAACTCTAGCAAAATCCAAAACATTCTTTTGCCATCATGTTTGTTAAATGTCAGTATCTTCATTCTTGTGCACAAATATTTTAATGGTCTGATAACTTGTTGCCTCCTTTAAAAATATATTTTGATACATTAAAAGAGATATTTGTATTACCTTCTAGTGGTGCTTTTTCACCAAGGTAATACTTTTGAACCTAGTTATTTTATGAAATATCATTTTAACCAATTATTTATATAGTAATGTCACATAAGTCCGCTCACTGCCTTAGAAATGACCAACAGTCATTGAATAAAATAGTCCATTACTCAGCTTGACAATGCAGTTTTGATACACATCTACATTGACCAAAGATTTCAGTAAAAAATTTAAGAAAGAAAAATGCGCTCAAAAAGAAGATGTGTTCAAGCATATCTGGAATAATTTGGATTTGTTTTTCCACAAAGATTCATGTTTCCAAATCGTTTATTTGCTCCCATTCTAAAAACTTTAACAAATACTTGTTGCTCTTTAAATGTCTAGATTTTAACAGGATGAACTTCTCTCATTTTACTCTCAAAGGCAACATGCCGACTGCCAAGCACTCACCCACAAGGATACCTAAAACATGCATATACTAGCATCTGGGCGAAATTTAGCAATCCCCATTGTGACACATTGCAAATGTAAGTGAAAGGAGAAACGTTCACTTTTGTGGGTTCCAGGCAACTACTCCAGTCTAAACACAGGCTGTTTCCTTTAAAACCACCCTCAACAACCTTCCCACAACTGCTCCTTGCCATGAAACAGCTACCACTTGTAGGATGGGGGGGGGGGAGCAAAAATGGAAACAATCTGTTTAGCAGCACTTTTCCAGCAAATTTCTGCTTTGAGACCTTAATGACACCATCCAAGTATCACCTGCAGTTGCTGTTTATGCATACTCAGAGGTGGGAGATGTGCTGATCTCTGTTTGAACAACAAAAATGCGGAAACACAATCCCAGCCCTTGAATTGTGTAACTGCTTGAATTAATGTTTGAGAACACAGTCGATTTTAAAAACATGGAAACACAGAGTCCATTATGTTCAACTGACTTTTGCTAAAGAGAGCATGCTACCTTTAGTTTTAAAGTGTTGTAAGGAAAGGAGAAATGCCACTTGGGGGACCCAGGTTCAGAAATGATAATTATGGTGCTCTTGGATTAGACCTCTTTGAAGCAAATGCGAGATGGCTTTATAAACCCTGCCCAGCAGATAAACAATCTTTTTTATCTTGCCTGCTTCTCCATTAGCTCTGCAGCTCTCTTAAAGAGAGAAAAAAATTATCTGATACAGAAATTTATGAAGGGAGACATTTGATAGGTGGATCACTGATGCAGATAATCCAAAATGACAAATTTTCATGAAGTCACTTTTATTAAAATACTCCTCTTGCATTCCATTATTGCCTATTCACCTTTCTAGTTATATTTTTGCTTTTGTCAGTGAGATGATTAGAACATGAAAATAGTTTTTTATATATAAAACAAATATATCTTGTTAAAAAATAAAATCTACCACTCTATTTCCCCTACTTAATATGACCTTTCACAGATGACTTGTCTGTCTGATATGCATGGTTTTCCAAATTCTGTCTCATCATACTAGTGTTAGCAATGATTGAACAATATTTGTCATCAGTGGGGGAAAAAATTAAGCTGTTTCCTGAGGTTTGAAAAAAATTGCATTGAGATCTTCTTCATGCCAAGTCTTATGGATTAGATACTCAATTAAAGTAGTTGATGTAGAAAATATAAAATCTCACTCAACCTCTGCATTTTAATTTAGTTTTTGAATGCCATTTTATATGTGTAAAATGTAATGCAATACTTTTATTAACTCATTATTTATTGTTTTGTAGTTATTCAACTCAATCCATATAAAATGTAAATCTGGATTGCCATCTACATTGTATAAATAATCACCAAGAGTAGAACCAGAGAACAGTCAGGCTACCTGCGATGGGGTCAGTTTGTACTTAGGTTTTCCTCTGCCACCATCACCAAACTTTCAGTTTTCTTCTCCTTTCCCTCTATCCCCAACTCTTTGCTTCCAAGTACTGGAGATTCCTGGGGCTCTCAGATAGTTATTTTAAAAGAAAAAAAAAAAGCTCCTTTTCTCTCAGAGTTGATAATGCCACCGAGAGGCATACATCCTTATATAAAAGAGAATATGAGTAAAAATCTATAACATCCTACAAATCATGCATAAAAGTTGAGGAATGAGAAGTAAGACTGACAAGGGACAAGGAAGGGAAACTTTCAGGAAAGAGTGTGTCTAGGGCAGAGAAGTGAGAAATGGAAATGAATTAATAGGGAAGAGTGGAAGAAGGTTAATGGTGACCATATTTCAGCTAATGAATCAGAGACAATGTGTCATGAATGTTGATGCAAATCTTTAATTTAGGTAGCATCTTACAGTTTACAAAGTACTTTTGCCATATTATCTCATTTGCTTTTCACTAAGGTTCCATGATATAGGCAGATGGGGTGTTACTAATCCTCACTCTGTAAATAAAGAATTAGAGTGCCAGAGAAGTGTGGTGCCAATCCTAAAAGTTCACACAGTGAGAAAGTGACAGGGAATCAAATATTTATCCAACTCAGCATTCTTTCCAGCAATGTGCACCCCCATGTCTCAAGTTGCCAACATCTTTACCAGATTCCCAGAGAAGTCTCTTTAGTTCTGGCCAGGTCTTTCCATCAGGGCCCCCTGAAAGCTTGGTTCAGGATGATACTGAGTCCTGGGTTCCCCTGGAGGAATGTCCCACAAAGAAATCCTTGTCTTGGTTGTTTTACTGGTGCAGACAGCTCATGGCTAAGGCCCTCTTTGGGGATATCAAAACTCTCTAGGTCCAGGTTCAAAATCTTCCACACATTCTCTGTGTCTGCTTTTAGACAGACACCATCAGTATATGATAGCTTACCTCAAAGCTTCACTTACTGTATCAACCCTCAGAAGCACTTTCTGATCCCTTCAACCTGTACATCTGTCTTCTTATCTAAATCCCGGCCCAGCTCAATCCATACCTTCCTGACCATGCTACCAAAAAAAATCTCTTTTGTAAACTTCTCTTATTCTTATTGTCTTTTCACTCAGTTAGCTATGAGTCAGTCTGCGTGCACCTTGAGATGAGTGTCTACGACTTATGCTTGTTTGATATTCCCTTCAGCAGGGAACCCACAGGCATTTAATAAATATTCCTTGATTGACAGATTTTGGCCCCTGTCTCTACCTCAACAAAATGAAATATTATGGCTATATTGTATAAGAGTTTCATAATAAAAATGATCATCACCAAATATAATTTATCCTGATGTATTTCACAGTAGTGTAGATATATTAAAGTTTCTCCTGTCAAAAGCCTTTCTTTTAATTTGTTTTTATCATTTTAGAAAGAGGCATTCATTCACTTCGGTTCCTACATAAAATTAGAGCTAATCTACTGTTCTCTTTCTTGATCTCAAAGCAACCATAGGTATGCTTTTATTTTTACCAATTTGATTGTAATTATCAACTTTGGGATTCATTTCTGATGAAAAAGAACCTGAATGTGTAATACTAACTCCAAAGGAACTAAAGGGAATGTTTTATGTGCCTGTGGGAAGCTTTCACACTGTACAAATTAATTGCACTCATCTATAATCTTTCTGGGAGTTACATATATGCAGGCCAATTGAATCATGAAATTAAACCTGAAACAATTCAAGTCACACAGACTATGGGATGATATTATCTCAGAGTTACCTACTCCTCTTCATTAATCTATTGATAAAGTAAACCGTTTTATTATCTTCTGCCCCAGTATTTGTTTGTGGAAATAACTAGTTCCAAAATTTTTACTAAAATTAGATGTTAGGTTGTGATTCTTTATAATGAAATTTCATTCATCATTGAGCCAGTGTTGACTTTTGTGTTCTATATGCTATTTTATGCTATTTTAAGCTTGGGTAGAATTTCTGCCATCTATATTAGTTTCAGCAAATGAACAAACCACAAGTCTGTCCTGTTCTATTGTATTATTTTAAGCTTAATGTTATTAGAAGCTATTGTGCTTGGAGACAATGGAAATCATGTCCACAACCAATTCTGAAGGCAATAGGAAATTGAGAAAGTAGTTCGATAAACAGATGCTTCCTCTGCCTTTTTAAAGAAAATTATATTTATGTGACCAGGCTTTCTCCATATAATATAGTCTGCATGTTTAAAAGGCAATCATTTCCCTCAGTTTATTCATTTAAATGAAATCACTACTGCCCACAGAAGTACTCCCTTGTCTTGCCCCATGTCAACACTCTGATGTGTGGAGTTGGACTGAAACAAGATAGGAAATGAAATTCCACAAGTGTGTCAGATTTAAAAGAGCAACTGGAGTTTTAAATAGCTCTCTGGATTTTTAAAGGATTTTTACAAGAGCAAACTACAGGGGGCAGCAAATATTAACAGGCTCATAGGAGTGTGCTGAACCTTGGAATTAGCAAGTGCTAGTCGGCTCAACTTCTCTCTGAAGAGAAATGCCCAACTTTAATGTGAAATGTATAGTGTTTTCATTGCTTTAGCTTTATGATATATGACAGTTAAATCTAGAAGGCTTTTCCTACCTGTCTTTACACAGTAAACTAAAGTCTGGAGGAGCGTCTCACATTTCAGCAGCACTCATTGTCTTCCTCAAATTCTGCAATCAAGTGTGATGTGCTGAAGTGACATGGATTAAAAACCTGGGATTATCTGAGCGTTAAAGTGAATGCAGGGCACAGGAATTGCACACATATCGAGGAGAGGAGAAAGCATGCTGCAAAGGACATTTTATTCTCCATTTTATTTATTCATAGTGAGTGGAAGTCTGTTGGACTCTCCTGAAAAATCTTCCACACTGTTTGAAGGTTCTATTATCTAAGAGAGAGTTTCCAACTCTTTGGTATATTTAAAATCAAGCTCACTATCACTGAATTTCCAAAGTAAAACTCTCAGTCTCTTTTTCAAAAGGACAGATATGGTGGGAACATATTATCCATTAATAGTGTTGAACTTGACTTAAGTTTTTATTTTGGCAACCAAAAAGATAGAGAATGCCAGACCCTCTTGGCAAAGTCCTTGGAAGGACTTTCATCTCATCCTGGTGTATCTTTACAAAATAGTTGCATAGAAGCTTTGGGGAAAGTCTGAAAAGCAGAAAAGGAAACATGGTCATTATTTCACCTAGCTCAAATCCCCATGTTTAAAAATATCAACAGCTGCTAGAAGGGTTGCAAAGTTCTTTAATTGGTGATTAATATAGTTACTAACATAGAGTAAGAGTACTGCACAAGACTTAAAGGCAGAATTTGAATCAGTTTCCAAAGTTAAAAGTGAAAATATAAAACTTGTGACAATATATATGCAAAAGACAGCACTGCATTGGAGTGAGAAGTGAGGAGACTTGATTCCTATTTTGGTTTTGCCACAAGCAGATCTCTTTTGCTCTCTGGGCTCCAAATTGTTTCTTGTCTCTCTCTGTTGATTGGTGCCATCTACTATTTAGAATTCCTAATTTAAGTTGGTTGCTGTGTTCCTTTTTTTGTGATGAAATATAAATTAACAACAAGGGCATATCATAAAAACAACCATGAGCCCGTCAACCAAGAGTAAATATATGTTAATATGCCATTTTACCCCAAAACGACTTTCCTTTTTCAAATGGCATTTTTACACATTTTGTTGCAATATAGCATATGTTCAGATTACTAAATATTTACTAAGTGTACAGTTTAAGGACTTTTCATAAGCTGAAAACACCTGTGCAACCAAAAATTAGACAAAAATAATAGGATATCACAAGCATCATGTATGACCACATCTATACCCACTTATACTTTCTAAGTACCCCCCAACCCCCACATTCTGACTCCTATCAGGACACACGGACTTTTGTTTTTATATAAATCATGTAAATCGTGCAATATATACTTGTTGGTGTCTGGTTTCGTTTGCCCAACCTTATGTTTGCAAGGTTTATCCATGCAGTTGCATGCAGTTGTAGATTTTTTTTTTTTTTTTTTTTTTTTTTTGAGAAGGAGTTTTGCTCTTGTTGCCCAAGCTGGAGTGCAATGGAGTGATTTTGGCTCACTGCAACCTCTGCCTCCCAGATTCAAGCAATAATCCTGCCTCAGCCTCCTGAGTAGCTGGGACTACAGGCACATATTATCATGCCTGTTTAATTTTTGTATTTTTAATAGAAACAGGGTTTTACCATATTAGCCAGACTGGTCTCAAACTCCTGACCTCAGGTGATCCACCTGCCTCGGCCTCCCAAAGTGCTGGGATTACAGGCATGGGCCACTGCGCCTGGCCTAGATTGGTTGTTCTTATTGCTGCTTGCTATTCCATTGTGTGCATATCTTCAGATACGTTTTACAAAATGCAGTGTGAGAGATACAATACGTTTGAGCTGTATATCTTTTCTTGTCCATTTTTTTTTTACTTCTACATATGAAGATGTATTCATTAATGACATATAAAATTGCTCTGTGGGATTTGAGTTTTTCTTAAATAGTTCCTTACCTTTCATACCATTCTACAGCGTGCTTTTCTTCCCTCAACATTGTGTCATAAATGTGTTTCCACTTTGATAGATGCATACCTAGTCCATTTTAACTTCTGAAGAGTGGCCCAATTAATATACCACATTTTCAAAGTGTATCTTATTGATGGCCACTTAGGTTATATCTTCCTTGTGCACATGCATAAGAGGTCCCCCACTGCATACCTGGAAGTATGATTGCATCTTTAGCACATTGTGCCAAAGTGCTCTCGAAGCAGGTTTAGCAAAAAGCCATGGGAGCTCTCAGTGCTCCACACACTTGCCACCACTTGGAATTGTCAGATTGCCATTTGTTTGCTTGTGGATTGTTGGGTTTTGTCAATTTTCTGAGAGTGAAATGGTGTTTCTCTGATTAATGGAAATGTTGAGCATCATGGTCCTTTCTTGGTCACTTCGCTTTCTGTTTCTCGACAAGCCTTTTGTTTTCCACACTCAGCTCCCTTCTCTACTCTCCATTCAGATTTTGCAGGTGGCAACACAGATTTTTTTCTCTTTCTGTCTCCTGATAATGAAAGGAGGCTGCTGCCCAATCCAATGCTAATCCATTAAATGCTAATCTGTTCACATCTTTTCTTTATTATCTCTAGGAATGTGCTTCTGCTTTAACCTCTCTTGTCCCATCAGCTTTTTTTCTCTCTTGGTGCTTTCCTGTTTGCAAAACAAAACAAAATCCTTCAAGTGTCTTCTATCCTGTATATTGTTTTCCTTTATTCAGCATCCTAATTAAATGTCTAAACTGCTCATCTCTTAGCCACCATCAAACTTCTTAGAAAACTTAGTTTTTGTTCTCATATCCTCATGTCTCACTATAGTTGGATTCAACTATTCCACTGGCATGGACATCAAGATTATCGATGACATCCTAATTTCATGACTCACTTTATTGTCTTCATCTTATTTCACTTCCATAGACTTCCTGCATATACTCTCACCCTTCCTTCCTTCAGTGAATTATCTGTGTGCTTTTATTTCTCTGGGTCTTTGCATGTCCACTACTCGGTAAAATCTTCCCTCCTCTCAACCTTGGAACTAGTGGTTCTTTCTTCTGAGCTTCCATAGAACCTTGTCTATATATATACATATATATTTTCAACTTTGTGTTGTTATTATATTTATCCATAATAACAGAGATTCTAAAGGATTTATATTTCTGCATCCCCAGTGCTTAACACGGATTCTTGGAAAATGTTTGTGGCATGAATAAATAAATTGGGCAAGGATTTCTGTGGAGTGCCTTTGAGTTCTAACATGGTGGTTCAGAGTCTGTGATGATGAAGAAAGGTCCTCTTTCCTCCTGCACTGACTCCTCTTATCCATCTACACAAATGGCCTACTCCCTGCTAGAGAAGTCATGTGCCAGAATCCAAGGAGTTCTACACTGGTCTGAACAAAATTTCTGTCACAAGCTGAGGAAAAGCAGTGTGGATGGAGGAGTTAGTCATACTGAACTCTCCCATGCTTTTAGGGCTGGGGTCAGCAGAGGATCAGATGAAGCCCAGAGTGGAATTCTGTTTCTTTCCTTTCATCTCCCAAACCTCAAACACAGAGAAAAGAAAAGCAGGAAGTGAGGGAGTAGAAAGGGGAGAGTATGTGAATGAAGAAGAAGAAAACAAGCGTTCACAAGGGGATGTTAAGACGGGGAAGATAATCACAAGGATTTTTAGCCCACTCAGAAGAGCAGAGATAAAATTAAGTCTTATACAAGAGACATAGGCTTTTATTTAGATCACCTAAATCTGCCCAACTCCATGACTGCTGGGATTCCCAAGGTGGTTTTAAGCTGTCACAGAATGACTTTATTTTGCTTCAAGTGGTTCCTAGAACTCTGCGGCAATTCCTAATAAATGTTTTCGATGAATTTACTCATGGCAAAGGGCACCATTAACATATTACTTGGCCGAATTTTGCCATGTCAGGTGTATGAGTACATCTTGCCTCCACCGCTGTGTCCATTGCAGGGAGAAGAATTCAGGCCACTGAGAATTCAGGCCATTGTGTGGCTTTCCTAGTAAGAAGAAATTGCTGTTTTTCAGAATTATCAGTTGCTAATTTTGTATCAAATTGTACGCTGCTAACTTATGCATATAACAAACAGATCTTTAATATATTAGCATTGTTTTTTAAAGATCACTCTTTTCCATGTATGTTAAAGAATGCTTACTTTAAAAAAAATCAGGTTGGCTGGGCGCGGTGCCTCACGCCTGTAATCCCAGCACTTTGGGAGGCCTAGGCGGGCAGATCACGAGGTCAGAAGATCGAGACCATCCTGGCTAACACGGTGAAACCCCGTCCCTACTAAAAATACAACATATAGCCAGGTGTGGTGGCCGGTGCCTGTAGTCCCAGCTACTCGGGAGGCTGAGGCAGGAGAATGGCGTGAACATGGGAGGCAGAGTTTGCAGTGAGCCAAGATCTCACCACTGCACCGCAGCCTGGGAGACAGCAAGACTCTGTCTCAAAAAAAAAAAAAAAAAAAATAGATTGATTCAAAGCACAGAGGTTCTGAGAGAGGTGTATGCATCCCATCTGTTCAAATACAGGGGCTAATTGATTTCCCAAAGAACTTGATCCTTATTTTTAAAGTGATGCAATTCACTTCAAAAACCCCATGACTTATTTACACTTTGAAATGATAAAGCTCACCTCATCAGTAATCCTAAAAGGCAGGTTGAACCTGGTCTATGACTGAAAAGGCCTCTTTTGCCCATTTCCTCTTTGAGACAGGCAGCTGCTAAGCATGGTCTTCTCATGCCCTCATTTTAGCCTGCTTTCACGGTGAAATAACAAATGAAAATAGGCAATTATAATAGCACCTTGCTTCCTAGATCCCAATGCTTCTGGAAAAATGGCCGCACTGTATAAATAGCAGATAGATTAGATGATCTGCTTGCCTACAGTGGTATGGAAGACAAGACTCCCTTAAAGGAGAGAAAAGTAAAATATAGCACAAAATAGGGAGAAAATTTGTTCTAGGAATGGAGATATTTAAGGGAATCTGAAAATAGCTGTCTAATAAGTACATTAAAATAAAGATATTTCTGTGCAAAGGTCCAGGCTACCTTTTGTTTAACATACACTTTTTCTAAACACATTAATTCAGCCCTGACCCCAAAAATGAAGTCTAGCTTGTGACTGGCTCTGGGTCACTTGTGAGTCTTCGGGTGGAGACAAGGGAAGCACTATGAATTTATGAAAGCTGACAAGATTCTTGCCTGAAGCCAATAGCTTCTTAGACTTGTATACATCCAGATAGAAATGTGAGATGGAAAACAGTAGTGTCTCTTACTTTCTAGCATATTAAGCTGGAAAAGAAAGCGTTTCCTGATGTATCTAGGTAATGTCACCCTTCTGTATTTTTCATTCACAATCCATTTAATTTGAATTGCTATGCAAGTCTTTTATTGTAGCCTTTGATAAAGAGCATACATGCTAAGTTAGATATTTATATATTTTTGATGAGAATATTCTCTGAGATATATTTATTTTGATCATATATCCAATTCAAATATGGACACTGTGAAAAGGGAACACTTTTACACTACTGGAGGGAATGTAAACTAGTACAACCACTATGGGAAACAGTGTGGTGATTCCTTCAATAACTGAAAGCAGAATTACCATTTGATCCAGCAATCCCACTGCTGGGTATCTATCCAGAAGAAAAGGAGTCATTATATGAAAGAAACACTTGCACATGCATGTTTATAGCAGCACAATTTGCAAATGCAAAAATATGCAGCCAACCTAAATGCCTATCAGTCAACAAGTGGATAAAGAAACTGTGGTATATATACACCATGGAATACTACTCAGCCATAAAACAAATGAAAGAGTGACATTCACAGCAACCTGAATTGAGTTAGAGACCATTATTCTAAGTGAAGTAACTCAGGAATGGGAAACCAAATATCTTATATTCTCACTCATAAGTGGGAGCTAAGCTATGAGGATGCAAAGGCATAAGAATGATACAATGAACTTTGGGGACTTGGGGGAAGGGTGGGTGGTGGATAAGGGATAAAGGATTACACATTGAGCACAGTGTACACTGCTCAGGTGATGGGTTCACCAAAGTTTCTGAAATCACCACTAACGAACTTATACATGTAGCCAAAAACCACCTGTTCCCCAACAACTACTGAAATAAAATAAACATTTTTAAATATATGGGCACTGAATTAGGCTGGGTGATCTTAGTATATGATTTGCTCATTATTCATTTATTTATTAATTCAACACATATCTATTCTATTGCCTACTATGTGCCAGGAACTTTGCTAGGAGCTGAGAATTCAAGGGTGAACAAGACATACATATTATGCAATTTCTCTCTTCTTTCTCTCTCTACTCTCTCTCATTCTCTTTCTCACTCTTATTCTACCATGTCTCTGTACTTCTGGTTTTATTAAATATCATCTTCAAAATCATCCAGATGCCCAAGTCAGAATCTGGGAAGCCATCCTAAACTAAAGCTTTCTCCTCCTCTTCATTTCCCTGCAATGAATTCCTTGGTTCATACCCCTTTGGGTTTCTGCCTGGAAAATTGCAATAGGAAGGACATGGGTCTAATAATAGATGGGCAATGAATATCCTTATTATTTAATATCTTGAGCAACAAATAAATGTTTTACATTCAATATTACAGTTCATCTTCCCAATAACCTTATAAGGAAAGGATATTACTGCCTCCATTATACAGATAAGGAAAATAAAGCTCAGGGTGGTTACATGAGCTGCTCTGGGCCTTCAGGTTAACAAGTACAATAACCTTGGTGTGGATGCAAGATAGCTGGACTCCAAAGTCTGTGTTCTCTCCACTTTGTCACATGCTTTGCATGCAACATGCTATTCCCTGATTGTGTTTCTCACTCATGATGGATCCCAGGAGAGACCTCTTCACACACACCATTAGCTCATCCCTCTGAGGTGATATTTTATGGCTAAGGTGAAGCACCACAATGAGAAGCAGCCATAAAAATAACCCTCAAGGTGAAGCACTTAATCTTGGAAGAGTGAATTGTTAGGTTGTAGTCTGGTACTGTTGGGAAACCTTTCATAAAGCCTCTCTTATGAATTTTGGTTTCACATGAGGGAGACAATGTTTGTCATCTTTTCATTTTCTTTGTCTAAAATCTCTTTGGGACTACAGGAATATTATTTTATGTTATCTTTTTAGTCAAGGCAATGCCTGAAAAGCATATCTACCTTGAATTTAGTGGTAAGAAAATCATGAGGTGATGGCATATCGGGTATGCTTTCAAGTATCCAGATTATATCAATCAATTATATAATAAATGTAAAAGCACTTTTAAAACTCTAAATGGTCATGTAAATGAAAAGTATTACTACGTTGGTACATAAACATAGACTTTCACGTAGTATTTGATGAGCACTCTTGTTTTGTTGTTGTTTTTCCACTTTTCAGAAGTAAGATGATATCACTTGTAAGTTCCATTGTATGCTTGTCATTTGTGTATGTCATGGAGTGATGAGCACTCTTTAAAGAAAGCGAAAACAAACTAATACCACTTGATTATTCTGTTAAAGAGTGAGAATAATTATTCTTCCTTTTAAATTTTGACCTTCAAAAATGCAGTGATTTGATTTAAAATCCCCACGTTTGTGGGCATGTATAATGAATTTCCTAATGTGTTTCATGTTAAATGCACTGGAAGCTGTGGTTTTCCAAGAATTGAGATGGTTCTTCCAGTAAGGTCCAGGGAGGAAAGATAAGACTTAACATCAAAGCGCTGATGTGTTTGCATACATTACTGAAAGTAGTGGGAAAATAATCATAGAAGGCGGACACTTTTGTGTATTGTAAAGTTTTAAATGGCAATTGCAAAACTGAGCGACATATCAACAATTGAAAACTCTTAAAGAGGTAGTTTTGTGTTCTGCAAGTGTAGATTTCATTACTGCTTCCTTTGAAGTAAAAATCTCATTTCTTTGTAACTAGGATAGGTTTTGAAGAAACAAAACTTCAAGAGCTTTAGATGGGCAATAAAAAAATGTTGTAATCTCCTACAGGAGAGATGTGATTTATAGGGCAACGTATTTTTTATGACACATTGATGTTTGCAACAGACCAGGCCAGTAAGTAAGAAGTTCAGATTTAAAAGGAAAGAGCGGTGACATAACTTTCCTTTACAGGTGTCATTTGGCTTAAAACAACCTTTGCTCACCCAGTGACTGAATCATTTTGGATCTGTACAAGTGGGGTTTCTGTAACAATTGTTACTTCTTCCATCTATGTGGAGGAGCCAGCATCTCATTGCCAAGATGGTTTTCAATGAAACAGGAATAAAATGATCTGTGCATGTCTGTGTTTGACAGTGGCCTTAAACCAGTCTTGGGGGCCTCAACCACCTAGGTCTCTGCCGTGAGATACTCACTTTAAGAAGAGGCAGCAGAAAATAATAGTTAATAGCATGCATTACGGAGTCTGACAAATCTGGGTTCAAAAGCCACTTTTGCCTTACATTTTCTAGATTTACATGGCCTTGGGCAAATCATTTACTTAATATTTCTGTACCTCAGTTAACTTACATGTAAAATGGGGATAATAAAGCCACTTCAGAAGATGGCTTTGTGGCTTGAGTAATGCCATATGCTTTAAATGCTTAGCCCAGTGTCCAATGCCTAGGAAGTAATCAGTTAAGCTTGATATTATTTTTTAGTCATTTACAAAATATTTATTGAGTATCTACCATGAAGTGAACAAAACAGAAATGCAGTTTGTGTGTGTATATCTTCCAGGAATGAAGCATGGCCTGACGCCGCCTCTGTATTATATGGAAATGTATAATTAGAGTTTTTAAGCGTTTTTTAACCACCAGCACATTAGCAAACAACAAACACTATTGCACAGTGCAGAGTTTGTTTACTTGGCAAAATGTAGATAATGCAGCTGCTTCATACAACAGTCAAGGGGTAGGGGGTGCTGATTGCAGAAAAAATTCAGCCGTAGGACTATATTTAGTTAGAATGTGACATCATTTTAAAACTTGAATTATTTAAACCATCCATTTTAAATGTTTGTTATTTAAGAAAACCTGAGAAATCAAGTAAATGTCCCCATTCTTCCTAACTGCATTTAACTAACTAGAACTTAAAACAAAAAGGGCTATAAGGTAATTAATTTCAAAATCCATAACATCTACGTCATGACATGGCTATCTGGGTCAAAATCTATGTCCTGGAACATAATAACCATATGCTATAAAATATAATTTATATAACAGCATAGGCCAACAAGGTAAGTCTTCATGCTGTTCACAGACATTAGCATTATGAAAGGGTTTCCTTTCATAACTATGGCAATTACATAGTGAAATACCATTAAGCATATCTTTTCATGTGTATTTATGGCTGTGTCTATATGACACTGAACATCTGTATGAAAATCAAAAATTTCAATCAACGCTCCAGATGTCCCCAAATATCAATATGTCTGGCTTATGAACAAAGCAGTTGGACTTCAGTTTTTCATTTCATTTTCTTCCAGATGTTGGTCTGTTGGTCTCTTGTAGACACCAATCTTTTTTTCAGTTCTTTCCTACCAATCACCTTTGGGATTATAACCAAATTACTAAAAACCAAAACGGTGTGTCATAATAAATATTTTTCTCCTGTTGAAGGATGCAATTCACCAAAAATCTGGTAGGTCATACATAGATGCAAGTTGTTAAGAATGTGGCAGTGAAAAACTTAACACGATTAAGAGCATAGAAGTAATTTGGCTCTAGAAATAAAATGTTCCCTATGTTCGTATTTATAGAAAGCATGTGATCTGATATGGGTACATTCAGGTTTTCTAAAGACAGAGGCAGGCCAAGCTCGATGGCTCATGCCAGTAATCCCAGCACTTTGGGAGGCCAAGACAGGTGGATTGCCTGAGGTCAGGAGTTCGAGACCAACCTGGCCAACATGGTGAAACCACATCTCTACTAAAAATACAAAAATTAGCTGAGTGTTGTGGCAGGTGCCTATAATCCCAGCTACTCGGGAGGCTGAGGCATGAGAATTGCTTGAACCTGGAAGGCGGAGGTTTCAGTGAGCCGAGATCCCACCATTGCACTCCAGCCTGGGTGACAAGAGTGAGAGTTGGTCTCAAAAAAAAAAAAAAAAAAAAAAAAAAAAATGGCAGAGGCTGTGTGGTATAATGGAAAGACACATGTATTGGCATCAGAAAATCTTGAACATGAGTTCAGCTTCTTTCCTTTACTTGTGGCATTGTGAGCCTTAATTTCCTCTAAGGTAACCAATCATCTTAGTTTGCCAGGGACTCTCCCACTTTTATCCCTAAACGTTCCATGCCCTGAGAAACCCCTCAGTCCCAGGAAAATGGATGATTTGTCACCCTAATCCTCGTCTATAAAACGAGGGTAATAATAACTTCCTCGCAGAGTTTTACTGCAGAATGGTGAATAAGTAAAGGACCTAGCACAGCCAAGAAGAGTAGGGTCTCCAAATGGGAACTATTATCATCATTATCAATCTCATGCACATTTCCTATTCTGTTTCCTCTCAGAGCACAGGCTTGTCTGTTTCCATTTTATTCAACACAATCAGCACTTCACTTGCACTATCATAGTCATGTTAATTGATTCCATCTCATTCGCAAAAGCACTACATTTCTACATTGTATTCCCCCTCACTGATGGTCATGAGCTTTACATCATCCTCACTGGAATCCAGGAGATAACTTTTTGTTTCCTACCGTGGAGACTTGATATATTTCTATAATCTGATGTGCGGTATGGAAACTCCAGTGCCCACAGCAAGCCCAACACATAGTGGACCCTCCACAGATACTTGTGAAATGAATCATAAACAAAGAATAGAAAACTACAGGGGAATTATGGTAAATCAATCAAGCAAACATCAAATTGTAGCCCTTCTCTTTGCCACAAACGCATTTTTCTGTCATGGATTTCAATTTACCTGCTGCAGAAACATTGCTTACTATCTTTCAGAAGTCAACTAGCTATATTTCCTTTCCAGAACAAAAACTTTCAGAATAGTTAGTCTAGTCTGCTCCCTCCCACTCTCTGATTCCATAGTGCCTTTTGGTTCTCAAGTCCTGGATTGCTCTTCTGCTATGTTGAAGGCTCCACCAGCCATGTCTAGTCTTATCACTTAGTCCAGCTCCAAACTCAAAGAACATTCTCTCTTGAATTATTTAGATTTTTCTCTTCACCTTATTCTACCTTCTGGGTTACTCATTTTCCTTTGCCTTCCACTTCAACCAACTTGTATTCCTGCTTCCAGGCTTCCCAATGCCTTCAGTCTCAGAAGTTAGACTAAATAACAACAGGCAATTGAGCATCATCCTTTTCCTTCTCTGTCTTGCAACTCAGGACCCACCTTTTCCCAGTTTTCCCTAATAGGTCTCATTCAATGTTTAACCTGCCATGATGGTCTCAGCATAGCCATTCTCTCAGTGCTGGCTGATGGAATCAGATGGAGCTAGGTTTTGAATAAGTACTGCATTTACTGCAGCATGACATTAAATGAGTGTTTTCATATTCCTGAACCTCAATTACTCCTTTGATAAAATGGGGATAACAATTGTACTTTTGATAAAATGGGAATAACAATTATGGAAAATAAATGAGGTAACATAAAGCTTGCCCATGAAAATTCATTCACTCCCATTCGTCCCAGTACTCTTATCATTTCTAAGAGTGTCTATTTTCATTTTCTTAAAATTCTATGGGAAAAAATAATTGTGACGATTCTTGAATGTGTATCCCCAAACATTTTGCTCTGCCTTTGGTAGGCTCTAATATCCATTACTGGACCGACTCCAGAAGGGATACAGAGGTCCACTCTGTTAGATCTGGGTTGGGAATGGGATTAGGACCAAAGCATTCAGGTGGTGCAAGTGATTTTAAAAATGAAAATACAAGACCTATATAAAAGAAAGTCCTCAATGCAGACTCTTTGGAAGCACAGGGGAGAAAGAGGAAAGCTTATACTCCTGACCTCTCACCTCAGCATTTTTCTTCCTTCCACTTTCAAGCAGTGAATAATCAACATGTCAGAGTGCATTTAGATCTAAATCCAATTAAGTTTGACCTTAGGGATAGTTACTCATAGTTCCCCGCAGGTGTGTGTTTGGAAGAAATTGTCATCTGTGCCCTTTGTTCAATTTTCAAATTACACAAGTTTATGGTCCTGACTGATTAAGTCTAACAACACTGGCCAATGAATGTCCAAGGAGAACAGCTGCTGGCTTAAGTGTCTAGGCATTTGTGCTGAAAAGGATTTTAAGAAAGAAATCACTTCTGTCTGTTTACATAGAAAAATCTAGAAGTTGAAAATATTCTGTAGCTTTCATCTAGATCCCTATGATAGTTGCTATCATAGTTGTTAGCCCATGGTTAACATTATTTAACCACCGTGACCCTTCGTATCATCGTTTGTGCAGTGCTCTGCAAAATTGTTGTGAGAATTAGAATTAATATATGTAATCCAATTGACACAATACCTGACACATAGTAGACGCTCAATTAGTGGTATTGATTATTAATAAATTGGTATTATTAAGGCATTTGACAGGAATTTCAAACATCAGACCAGCATTCACTGTGGGGGGGGGAACATGTGTATGGGTACGCATGTATGTGCAAGTGTGCATGTAAGATTTTGACCAATTTTCACATGTATCTTCCATTAATAGTGCCTATTATTTTATATTGACTTCAGAAGTCATGCTCCAAAATACCATTTTTTTTTTTTTTTTTTGAGACAGCCTTGCTCTGTCACCCAGCCTGGAGTGCAGTGGTGTGATCTTGGCTCACTGCAACTTCCATTTCCTGGGTTCAAGTGATTCTCCTGCCTCAGCCTCCAGAGTAGCTGGGACTATAGGCACCCACCACCATACTCCGCTAATTTTTATATTTGTAGTAGAGGCGGGGTTTCACTATGTTGGCCAGGCTGGTCTCAAACTCTTGGACTCAATGATCCACCCACCTCAGCCTCCCAAAGTGCTGGGATTGCAGGCATCAGCCACCATGCATGGCCCTCTAAAATATCTTAATCACAGACCCTCAGTTTGATTTCTGTTGGCCATAGGAGGAAAAAGATGCTACAAATGTGAGTAGCTATAAAGGTTCTGAACCTACAAAGATTCTGGTTCTCTGCTAGGTACTTTTCACATATTTTCTCATCTATTTCTCATAATTTCCCTATAAAGTATTATTATTTTCATTATTCAGAGGAAGCAGACACAAGTATTATTGAAATAACAGATTCAAATAAGGTCTAAATAATTCCAAATCTCTTTCTACTTTTGTGGGGATCAGAAGACCTGGCTTCTGGTCTCAGCTTTCCCCGCCTACAAAATTGTGGTCTACAACAAATTACTTTGTCATTTGGATCTGTAATTTTGCAATCTATAAAACAAGAAGATTGGATTGGACCATTTTTAAGATCCTTTCCAAAGCTGTAAGTTTAAGGTGAGATACTATAAAATAAATATAAAAATAAATCTAATCCAGGAGAAATGCAATGAAAGGGACGCCACTCTGTTTTCAGTCAATGAGTCAACAATATTTCTTTGGGTGTTCATTCTTCTAGATATTATAAAGGGAAAAAGGAAAAAAGAGAAGACTCTATTGGTTCTTGCTCTAACATACTTTTTCCAGACTCCTTTTATCTGCACTCTAGTTGACTTCTGAGGCATGATCCTCAGGACTCCACAGCTCTTCTCTTCTCCACTTATTTTTCTACCAGCCTGTTTGACAACAGTCAGTCCAATCCCATCCAGCAGGATAAAACATGGTTTTTGGTGAGAAAGCTAAATGGCACCTTCCTTCTCCTTTCCTTCCTCTGAGTAAGAAGACAGGAAGAGGCTCATTAAGAATCTAGAAGAATGTCTAGAAAGGTAACTGACGCTCTCTCTCCATTAGAGGAATGGCAAAACTGCTACAGGGAAAACTATGGCTGAATGAGTCTTTAGATCTCTGTGACTGTAATTTTTTTCTCTGCTGTTTCTTCCATTCTCTGGTCAATTCTGGTCAATCCTTAAAATGCAAGTCTTAGAAGCTTTTAAAAACTCTGTCCCCAATGGCCCAAATTCTCACTCTTTCCACTGTACTAAGCTTCCACACTTTCGGAAAAGCAGGTACATTGGATTATGGTTAGTTGTCTGTATGCCTGTCTTTTACTTAAACTTATACCACTGTAAATATATCAGTACATTGTGATGTATAGTAAAGCCCTTCCATTGTCTTGTACAGAAAGAACTGTATACTACATTGTAATCATTTATAGAAATCTTGTAGAAAGAAGATAGTCTCATGTTTGAGAGGAAAAATGTACATAAATTGAATAAAGCCTGATATGTCTGACCTAACCAAATGGATATATTAGAAGTGAGTTCTTTACAAAAATATTCATGGAAAACTTCTTTTAAGACTAAATTTTCCTATTGGTTGTTAATGGGAATTTATAAAGATCTGACTGATATACAACTTTTTAGGAGTAATATCTGTCACTAGACTGTTAGCTCTGTGAGACTAGGGAATAAACACATTTGATTTCTTTTCCATTCTATCCACAGTGCCTGGAATACAGTAAGTGCCTAATAAATATTATAGACAGAATGTATAAATGACAGAAGAAATGAAGAATTAAAAATCCCTGCTGTATATCAGAAATTACCTTTGAGGCCAGGCACAGTGGCTCACACCTACAATTCTAGCACTTTGGGAGGCCGAGGTGGGTGGATTGCTTAAGCTCAGGAGTTCGAGACAAGCTTGAGGAACACAGCGAAACCCCGTCTCTACAAAAAATACATACATAAAGTTTTAATTAGCCAGGCATGGTAGTGTGCAGGTGGGAGTATGGCTTGAGTCCGGGAAGTTGAGGCTGCTGTGAGTCAAGATTGCACCACTGCACTCCAGCCTGGATGACAGAGTCAGACCCTGGCTCAAGAAATAAAAAAGAAAATACCATAGAGATCATATTGTAGGCAAATGAAACCAAATACATTAAAATATTTTAATTCTCTTTACTTTTGCTTGGATAAATGTGTTGTTATACATATGAATAATCACTTCTTGCTAGTGCTCTAGGATGAGGAATAACAGCATGAGCTGGCAAAGGGAAAAAAGAAAGTGCGGTGTACCTGGTCTATTTGCTTGTCTGCTTGTCTTTGCAGTAATGTAATGTTATTACATTACTCCCAATTGGCACCCTTGGATTAAACAGTAATAGCTCTGAACATTTAGAATTTTACTCAATAAAAATAATGGCATTAAAATCAGTAAGCAGGAGTTGATTGTATGCTGTGCTTCATCATCATCTTCATGAAAGCAAGACAAAAGGTAGAAGCAAGTGCCTGTAGATTTCCACAGATAACACCAAGGAAGGATGTGCCAGACCCAGAATTGAAGCCTTCCTCAGAAAAACCAACTTGAGAAAGGATCTAAAATCCCTTATCTCTCAGACAGTTGCCATTTATATACCGTTGATTCATTGATTATAAACATGACTGCCATCCCATCTTATATCAAATATCACCAGGTTAATTATTGGCAGAATATACCATGGGTTTTCTCTGGGCTATGACTGAGAAAAAATCCCACCTTTGTTTCTTATGGTTTAGCTACTTTTCACCCAGGAATCCCTGAGCTGTTATTTGAAAGGCTGCATTTCAGACCCCACAGCAAACATAGGGTATATGTTTTTCTGTAAACAGGGTAACAAGTAGATGGTTGAAATGTTTAAATTGAAAACGCTGACTTAAGGAGTGAGGGAGGGAGACCAAAAAGGCTCACTTTCTGTCAAGAGGTTCCTCCTCTTCTGTGAACTGGAAGGATCACTCTTCTCTCCTTACACATTTGATGGTGCCTAGAAACATGTGCGGGGTGCTTAGAGCAGTCTCAGGAAATGGATGAATGGACACTTGACTTCCAGATTTGGTCCAACCTCTCTCTTGTCTGTGTTTCTATGAGTAAAGTTGAGGCAAACTCTAATGAGCTTTCCCAATGCAAGGTTGTCATGCCAAATTACAAGCAGTTAGCAGGAACTCTAAGATCCAGGATTCTGTTTCAAATCATTAAAATTAAATAGTATTCTTCCCTTCAAAACGTTTAAGATATTTTGATAAATCTATGATTCACAATTGGGATAGGGAGTAGACATTAATCATAAAGGGACCTCCAATACTAAAATAACAACCAGGGCTCTCTGCCACAGGCCAGTGAGCTCCATGATAATGGACCAGCAATCTGACTGTGTCTTTGTTTTCTCATCATTGTGCTTCTAGTGTTTTGCAGTGCCTGCCAAACTCAGTGGACATTTGAGTAAATGCATGAAGAAAAGTATGAATGAATGAATGAATGAATGAATGAATGAATGAATGAATGAAAAAAATGAATGTAGAGCCAAGCCTATTGGGTCCAATCAGTACTCATTACTGACCCTCTCCACTAATGCCCAGCACATTTATTTTCTGTGAAACCAGGATAACAGGAACAATAAGATAGCTTTGAAGGAGATTTCCCATCAGTGTCTTGATCACCCATCTCTCAGCTAACAGATCTTATTTACCTGAGCTCATGCTGGGCCCAAGAAAAGACAACATATGCCTATAGATACCTGGGGACCCAGGCCTCTCTCTGGAATACAGAAAGGTGTACTATTTAAAGGAAGTCTGAATGCATGTAACTTAGGCCTGCTATTCCATTTGCACCCAGAGTAAAATAAGTGTTCCACAGTGTCAATAGAGTAAAAGTTCATGTTACTGCCCAGGAAAGCCTGGTGAACACAGAAATGCAATCAACTGTAGCTTGGGTGAGGTGTAGGACTGACGTCTAACCAGGGTTACCAGGGTATAGCTATGGCCATTCTTTCTTATGCTATGCACCCCAAAAGGGATTATAAAGCACAGATAACTAAATTAGCAGAGGCTGGGTGTGATAATTCATGCCTGTAATCTCTTCCCAATAACTTTGGGAGGCCAAGGTGGGAGAATTGCTTCAATCCAGGCATTCAAGAACAGCAGGGTGAGACCTCATCTCTTCTAAAAATAAAAATAAAAAATAAGTTATCTGGGCATGGTAGCATGGGCCTGTAGTTCCAGCTACTCAGGAGGCTGAGGTGGGAGGACTGCTTGAGCCTGGGAGTTCGAGACCACAGTGAGCTATTGATCATACTACTGCACTCCAGGCTGGGCTACACAGTGAGAATCTGTCTCAAAGGAAAACAAAATAAAAGAAAGAAAGAAGAATCAGAGCACTTCTGTTGATGATAATCGGCAGAGCACTTCTCTTTTCTCCTTAAGCATATACCACCCCTTCTTATTTACTTTTCTTCTTCTATCTTTGTTCCCCACCATCCCCCACCTTATCCCCACTTACTGGTTCTGTCTCTTTAATTTGTCTGGCTAGTTACAGAGACAGCTGAGAGCACAATGGGTACAGTAGTCATTTTATTTCCCTCCAAGTATTGTCTGTGCCCGGAATGAAGAATTACACAGAAGGACATGTTGTGGACCAATTCCCCTGCTTTCCAATCTCCTACGAGTGATCCAGCTACTGGGAACACCAAGACACAGTGTTTCATACAGTTCCTTCAGATGACTTCCTGAGAAATAAATAATATCTGGCAATGTAAACTATTATCTTCCAGTAGGATTAATACAAACCACTTCTAAAGGCTGTAAAGCACTTAATCTTCAAACTCAATTATATAAAGTGTATACTTGAGGGTAGCATGACAACCTCCTTAAGACTAGGATTGTCAACAGCCAACGGAAGAGTCAACCCTCTTTCTTTCTGTGCTATTTCAAGTGGGTCATGAGCAACGCTTTCCTAGGGTTATGTCTGTAGACACCTTGATTTCTACCCAGCATCCTTCATGGGCTTCATGTTTAAGAAAAGGATAATTGGATTGTCTGAGAAGAGCCACAGACATTTGTTTGTAGTGTTTAAATGGGAAAGGGGCAAAGGATGAAATCATGACCCTGGTAACTTTGTCTACTGGCCTTTCTCATTTATGAGTGTAAAATGTCACTGAGGGTTATCATTCTTAGAAAATGTTGCTGAAAAATGTGTCAAGTTAAACTGAGATCTGAAAGTTCTTTTGCATTTTTTTCCTGATAAACTTCTATAATTTTGTAAATAGAAGCAAATATGAACTTTTATAAGTTGACCTATTGCCAGAAAATAAGAAATATCAAAAGACCAAAATAACAAAAAGATAATATGCTCACTAAAATATTTAGAATCTATTTATTTTCAATAAGTTATTATTGCTCTGAATTCCTTTACAGTAAGAAAAGTAAACTGTCACTATAAAAGTCCCCTAGATGTTGGTGTCTCATAAAATTCTAAGCACAGCTGAAAATGAGGTGTTTACCTATTTAGGTAGATTAAACAATGTTTAATAAATATTAATTTGACATAGACATTACCCTGGGTTATTCATATTGGAATTTTTGCAGTAAAGCCCAGATTATTTATCTTCTTCCAATTTGGCTCATACAAATGATTTAAAACGTAAAACAGGCTGGGTGCGGTGGCTCACGCCTGTCATCCCAACATTTTGGGAGGCCGAGATGGGTGGATCATGAGGTCAGGAGATTGAGACCATCCTGGCCAACATAGCGAAACCCCGTCTCTACTAAAAAATACAAAAATTAGCTGGATGTGGTGACACTTGCCTATAGTCCCAGCTACTCGGGAGGCTGAGGCAGGAGAAGCGCTTGAACCTGGGAGTCAGAGGTTGCTGTGAGCTGAGATCCACGCCACTGCACTCCAGCCTGGGGACAGAGAGAGACTTTGTCTCTATGAAAAAAACAAAAAAACAAGAAAAAACGTGAAACAGGGTGGTAAAGGAAAGGGCCAAGAAGGATACATTTTAAAGGACACATTTGAAATACAATTTACTTTTGCTAATATCAGACCATGGTCTTGAACTGTGTAATTTTTAAAGACATTTGCAAACATCCTTGCATTTTTAATTCACATATGGAAAACAAGTTCTTATTTGCAAAGGGTACCTGGTCACTTGCTAAAGTTTTGCTGCAGTCACAAAGAACATTAAATGTGCTGAGTTATTTTTGCAACTAAATTTCCCAGATTTAAATGATCAGAGTATATTAACTTAGACTTACAAACCTATGAATTCTTCTTGAATAGATTTCTGCCAGGAGCGAATAATGAAACCTTTAACCAGGTAATGACGAAGCTCCAAATTCTTTTGAGGATACTGTAGTAAAGTGATTATCCTGGAATATTATAGTGCATGAGCATGACAAAAGAGGTTTATAGGCACGCGGAGTTTTCAGAACTCATGACATTTTTTCCCGCAGAAAATCAGATTCCTGGTCTATTTCCAGTGTTTAAAAGGAAAGGTGAACTGACATTTAGTAGATTACAGGCTTTTCATTTGGTTTGATGACTATTCCTAACATATACCTCAAGTGTAGTATTTAAAAAAAAAAACAGTCTGAGTGAATTTTTTCAGCTATGTCTTGTGAGCTGTTGACATAACAACAACAACAACAACAACAACACACACACACACACACACACACACTCAGATAGACTGTCTTGGTTTGGATTAACCTGGTATAGAATATTAGAACAAAACTGGTGGAAACACAAAATTAGCCCAATTCTGTGCTCTGTTATCTTAATTATATGCTCATTTACTGATGTATTGAAAAGCAGAGATTTATCAGTTAGGATACGATAAGGTAAGACAAAAATTCAACAAAAATGTTACTTAATACAGACACTATGTTATAAGAAATTCAGGCAAAGGGCTACAGGTTTGGTGAATGCAGTGGCTCAGCATCATAAAGAATGTTTGTATGTGTGTTTTTCCATCTTTCCATGTCACACAACAACTGTAAGAAGTGGATCTGTTTTTCCTCCTTCATGAGGAAAGCAGGGCTCAGAGAAGTTAAGACACATGCACAAAGCTACTCAGTTAAGTAGCTGAGCCAGGATTTCAGCCCACTCTGGCTAAGTCCAAAGCTTGTTCCTCTAACCACTCTAAAATCAGGAAATATTACACATTGTAGATGTTTAGCATTATCTAGGGACACGAGGTAATGCTTATTATTGAGCATAATAATATACATAAGTATCCATACAAATAAATCTGCATATCTTATAACTGTCAACTCCCTGTTTCTGCTATATTCTTTGGTAAATACTCATTGAGATGTTTACCTTATGCTTGAAATAAGGTTATAAATACTTGTAATTTCTTAGGTATCGAATGAACTGAAGCACAAAGGAACCAAACAAAGAATTCCTAATGTTATTCTGCTAGTCTTGAGTTAAGTGTATTGTGATATACTAGAATTTCCTGGTTTGTAGCTGGGACTACAGGAATGTGCCACTATGTCTGGCTAATTAAAAAAAATATTTTTGTAGAGATCAGTCTCATTCTGTTGCCCAGGCTCTCGAACTCCTGGGCTCAAGGGATCCTCCTACCTTGGCCTCCCAAAGTGCTGAAATTACAGGCATGGGCTGCCACTCCTGTCCTAAAACTTACAGAGAGCTTTCTCATCACCATGAGAGAGAGCTAGAGTGATAAGCCATTATGTTATTTATCATAATTAACTTCAACACATCAGTGATCATCAGTCTACTCTTTCATTTAATTATCCCCAAAACTTTAAAGGGGGATTATTTTTATCTCCGTTTTACAAATGGGTGACCCTCTTTAATGCATCCATGTATGGTTGTGCAGGTTGAAGACTCTGCCACTGATGAGCACAGCCCTATATTTTCCACTTCTCTCCTATGCCTCCCTTGCTCCACCTGAGTGAATCTCCTCTGCATCCACTAGAAAAATGTTGTTCATTTTTCTGTCTTGAAAGTTTCACTGGAATCACCAACTTAGGTCAGAACAAATATCTAGATGTTGTCTCAAACATTTATCAAACATTTCCTAGGAGCCAGGCTCTGCATGGTAGTTTCAAGTACGTGATTTGCCATGGTCTACACAATCACTCTATGAAACAAATATAATTATCTCTCTTTTGCAGATAAAGAAACAGGACTCTGGGGGTTTTAACAGCTCATTCCATGACATGCAGTTATTAACAGAATTAGGGATTATGTTCTCTCAACTCCAATGCAATTTCCATTGTGATAAATTAGGGAAGAGACAAGTCATTAGGAGAACAAGGTAACCAAGTTGTTGGCTGGCCAGAGGCACTGAGGGCATTGAGATGAGGGTGAAGAGTATGAGATGCTCAGGGGGAGGCGCAGAGTGAAGAGAAGGAACAATATTGGGAAGGCCAATGACAGACTTTTCCCAGGCATTTGTTTTTCCCAGAATTAGACTCTGCAGCGAGGCCACTTCCCTGTCTATCCCAGTGTCATTTGGTGATACCCACGTTGGGAAATTGCAAAAACAAGTCCGTTCAACTGTAATCACACTTGATGAACATCTACAAGGAACAAAGAATGTCCTGGTCTATCTCGGTTTGAAAAGAAAAATAAAATCTGAGTTTACAGTTGAAGGGTGTATATTTGGCAGGTCACGATGCAAGTTATGGGCAAGTCAGTGAACCATGGGCCATCAGTTTTATCACCGTTAAATGTGGGTGGTAAAAAGAAACTATTCTTAATGGCTGGGAATTGTTATTCATTCACATATGGGGACAATGTAGAAATGCCCAAGGCAAACAAGTATTAGATTGTTTTATTATATTTTTACCCTAAGTTCAAAAGTTATGTATTAATCTTTTAGGTGTAGTTTTGCCCCTCAAAGCCTGGAAGGACACAAGTATTCTGTCCAGTACTATAGAGACTCCATATTATGTTTTAATGACCAGGTGCACACGCATAGTCTAGAAAATGGTACACAAATGCACCATCACTATTCACATGGGGTAGCCTGTCCATTAATATGGATTCTACCCCCAATGGCCTCCAGGAGACTATTTGGTGTCTTACCTCTTCATTTCCTGTCACTCATATTTCTCTGCAGGGTTGTAGACCTATGTGCCTGACATCAACAAGACCTAGTCCCCCGATGCTTTCATTCTTTAAAATCAACCACTTACATAATAAAGAAACTCTCTTTTTGTCACTATTGATTGAAGCTCAGAGTATAATTTCCAGCCTTCATTAAGATGAAATAGATGAGAGTGAAAAGTAAATTTAAAAAATAAAGAGACAGAGAAAACCATTTATTTAGCACTCATTCAAAAGTCAAAAGTTTCCAGCTCTTAGGGAACTTGGTTAAAAAAAAAAAGTTAACACATATTTATAATTGAACTGTTATGTGACAGGTATCATCCTAGAAACTAGGGGTATACGGGAAATCAATCCTCTTCAATCCCTACCCTTGGGGAGCTTATATTCTGATTGGAGAAAAAGAAGATATTAAACAAATAATTAAAACAACCACCTACAACAAGACAGCTGGTAATAATCACTCAGAAGAGAAATTAAGCAGGGCAATAGGATAGAGATGAAGGGGTAGTGATATTTCATGCCATGGGGTCAGGGAGTAAGGCCATGTATAAAAAGATTCCTTCATTCAATATTTATTGACTGCCTTTGAAGAGCTGGGTACTGTGAAAGATGTAAGATGAATAAGACATGGTCCCTGCCCTCCAGGAGCCGACAGCTCAGTGGAGAGTCTCACCACCTGCTCCATTAGGCAGACAGATTAGAAGTCTCAGGGCATATTGCTGCAGTAACATTGTACACAGTGACCAATTTGAACAGATTGTAAGTATTCCAAAACTCACAGTGGTTTCCATAAAATAATTCTCACTTCAAGTAAACATTTTCAGTTGGTGAGTAACTCTATTTTCCACCGACAGCACTCATATTTGAGGGCTTTCTTAATGCAATGATGACTTGTTTTTCTAATTGGTTGCCAGGGATTGTTTGGGTCCTTATTGAAATGTACTTGCTCAACTCCTCCAAAGCAACTTGGCTGGTTTCTTGTTGTACTGGCAAATGCTGCCTCCTGTACTGAAAATTTGTTCTTTCTGAAAAATTTGGACAGTCCCTGGATGGTTTTTATTATGATTAAAGATAAGAAAGAATTATAGATTTACTTTTAAAAAGTGGTAACAGAACAGACTTTACATCAACCAGTTTACACGAATGTAGGCTACATCCTGGATGATGTGCTATTTTATCCTATTTCTATCATGCTTGTGCAGATACCTGGCCCAAAATATTTTTATTCATGGAGAAGATAGAGAAAAGTATAATTATGGCCAAAATACTAGCTTGTACAAAGCTGTTTTCTTTATTGTGCTTTTAACACAAGCTCCATATCAGGTTTGTAACAATACAACATTGTTAACAACAACAACAACAACAAAAATCATGTGAGAGAACAACATTGAGCAGAGAAGTCTTTTGTTTTTCTGAAGACAGAGCCTTTTTGATAGGGGATGGGAGATCATATCACACACAGTTGCTCCAGAGTAAAGGAGACAGACTTGCTGATCTCTCTACTAGCACAGACAAAGATAATCCACTCACTCTACAGGCTCCTTGTTGGCACCTCTTCCTCTTTGCATTCTTATTGTCAAATTCCTCACCCTTTGCCATAGGAGACCCACGAGAGGAAATTATTTTGACTACGCTGAGATATAAGCACAGGTGGTACCACTTGTTATAAACTTTTCAGTTTTTGTTGGCGCTATAAGCCTACTTTATAGGGGTCGTGAGCTGTTTGTTCTATCAGAGAAAGGGAAGCAAGAGCTTTTGGCCCTCACTGTTGATTGATTGCATTGCGGCTGGTTTCCACAGGCTGCCATCTTGCAGAGGACACATTTCTTCTCAGTGGTGCCCCAGTACAATGGTGCCAATCTGAATTACATACTTGCTGCAGCCAAATATCTTTGTTTCCTTTCTGCTTCCAACAGTGGATTTGGGCAGTTCTTTTTATTCCATTTTGGAGAAATGTCACATGAAATTTTGAATTAAGTTAAGCTATTATTATTATTATTGCTGTACCAAGGTAAAACCAATTTGTCATAAACTTTGTCTTTTGCCTACATGTTGGGAGTCTTTCTCATTGGTAAAACTTTTGCTCTTATCATGGCCTTTTACATAGCAGCTCCCACTGCTATGATCATGTCAGCTTTAGGGGTAAATGACAGAGAGGAATTTTGCTATCAAAGTTACTTTCAAAGGTCACGAAAAGTCAATCACTGGATAAGATCAAGAACTTAGTTCTAAATATAAACTCTTCCTCAGCACATGCAAATAATAAAGTCTGCTAAAGTCTAACTCTACCATAAAATTTCCCACAGGAACTCTGTTCCTTCCTAAATATTTCATTTTCTAAAGATGTTATTCAAGGTAAAATTTACTCCGTTGAATCTTAAGTAGCTGATTCTAGGGCCTATGTGTATGCCCCACATTTCCTTAGTGATCAGATGCTAACATAAAAGCTTCCATTTTTCAGCTCCGTGAACTTTCATTCACAGAATATACTGCAATTAAGTAGCTTTTTAGAGTAGCCTTCCCAAATAGGAAGGATGTTCCAGTTGTTGGTGGGTTTGGCTTAGGTTATGCAGTTTATTTGTTTGGGTTGTATGTTTTGAACATATGCCCAGGGCTTTTAAAAAGAATGATGGGAACATTTGTACAAATGAAATTGAAAGCAAGGGAGCGGGCATTGCCAACGCTTTAATTATGAACCGAGCAACACGTGTACTTATTTGAGGGTTTAAAGAGTATAAGACAGAAAACAGGGAAAGGTAGGGGCACCTGGTGGTCTCAAACAGGATGTCTGCTTTTTCTTCTTAGCAGGCAGGGTAGAAAAGGCATAAAGTCTTTCTACCCTTTTGGATGCCCAAGGATATGGCAAACTGCCTGTGTCCTTTTCCCAAGATCCCTCTCGCTTTGAAGTGCTATCAGGACAAGAGGGTAAAGTTCTGAGAGAGCCAGAGGAGTCATTTAGGTCAGGTGATCTGAGGGTTCCACCCTTCCTCCTTCTGCAATGCTTCCTTAAGGCCAAAAGAGCCAGCACATCATGGGGTGCTGAACTCGTGTGTGTGTGTGTGTGTGTTCATGTCTGTGTCTTATAACCCTGTTTTCTATTGTCTGAGAGGAAAAGCACCCAACTCTTTGGAACCTCTCTTTTGACAGACAAATTTCCCAGCAACTGTAACCAGAATAGTTGGAGGGTTGTTACACATGACGGCATTACTAAGGTTGGGGTGGTGAACCAAAAGAATTTGGAAAGTTTGAGAAACAGCAAGATGGGGTGGTTGACACACACTTTCTTTTCCTTTAATTTTGAGGGTTTTTTCCCTCTTGCATCTTCAATTCTAGTCAAGTGTATTTCATTCCAGACATAAAATCAAAATCCTCTTCTCTCCAGTCTCTGTGTGGATTAGGAGTAATTACAAGGTTAAAATAACATTGTCTCCTCCCTTAAAATCTGTAGTTTTATTCTACAGAAGGTTTTTTTGAGGGATCTCTTTAACTGTCTTTTTTTCATGTTATATATGAGATGGCATTTCCAAAGTAGCTATTATGCTGTTCTAATATAATTTAAAGGGCAGGAGATAGCTACCTAAGACTGTCTTTTACATTTAAGCCTTTTTTTTTTTTTTTAACTGATCGAACGAGACATATACCAACACAAATAGCTCATGACCAATTCTCTCCCTGAGTATAACAGCTAGAACTAGTGGTTCCCAACTAAAATGCTAAAACCCCCTGAAATGTCCCAGCAGGTTGCTGGGTTTGTACTACAATGCCCGGTATACATTTCACGTAATTACAGCTGACTGCTGAAGGAAGCCTGTGTTCTCTGCCAGCTGTTAGGACCTTAGTTATGGCCAGAAGGGTAGTGGGTAGGATTCAAACCTCCTACCAGCGCCAGCAGCTAGCAGCTTTCTTCAGAGCAGGGACAACTGACTGTAAGAAGAAACCAGCTGTGCAGAGCAGAATTACATAGCTTGTAGATTTCGGTAAAATGGTGCCACCTGTGATTTTTTTTTTTTTCTTCCCTTTAAGAACTACAGAAGAAAGAAAAAGGCAAATCCTAGAAAAAGGCAGCCAGCTTCTTAGGAAATGCCAGAATCTGCTCACTGGATCATTTTCCTGGGAGCAATAAAACAAATCAATAAATTTGAATTGAGTTATCATGGTTGTTTTCAGAATTACCTGAGAAGCTTGCCAACAATTCTGACTCCCAGGAGCTGGCCCAGAGTTTCTGATTCGGGGTCTGGATCAATCAATGAGTCTGGGTCAGCCATAAAATCGGTGTTTTGCCACTTACAAAATTATTAGGAGCCTTAAAAGATATCTCTTAAGGTTCTCCATGACTTATAAAGTACCATATAATGTTAATATTTAACTAATATAGTGTAGATACTGTACCTCTTATTTGTTAGGCATTATGTTAACTCTTGGAGAAATCCATGTGTCCTAGTTGTAAATTGATAGTTTTCTATTCTTAGAGTTCACCAAGAATACTTTCTTCTCAAGAAAATGAATTCCTTAAGCCAAAAATTACAAGCAATATCTTTCTGTCTCAGAAGTAGTAGTTTTATTGTTGCTGATTTAATTCTGAAAATAACACACAAGCCTCAAGAATCAAGACTAGTTTCAATTTGCTTCCAAGGAGGACTAATAATCTTTGCAATTCTTTCTTTTTTTCTTTCTCTTCTTGTTTTAATCACAGATTTATTTGGGGGTAGGGTGGTAGGAATTTAGGCTAGTTTGATGGCATGGCTTCCTCTTTTAATTGGTCTGCAAAGAATAAAAATCATTAGAGGATGTTTGTATTGTGTTTGGATAAAAAGGGTTTTCCTTAATATGTGTGCCTTGTTCATAGCCTACATTCTTAGAATGACTTGATAGTGCATAGTTCACATACCTCACACACAGTGGAGGTTTGATTGAATGAACAGTGGGATGAATGGGCATACATAAAAACTAAGCAATAAGATATGCTGAAAACACCACAGGCATATATAAAATTTGGACTGCATTTCATTCGTAGTTACTACTTAAAAATGGAATTCAGCCAAAGGATCATTTCTTTTTCACCTATAAAATAAAAGCACTTTCACAAAGAATCCTAGCGCTGGAGAAAAAAGGAAACAACTTTAAAGATAATCTAGTCTAGTGATTTTAAATTGTGCTTTCTAGAGCTATAAAGCAGAGTTGCTCCAACTTTGGCTAAACATTTGAATCACTGGGAAGATTTTTAAAATACAGATGCTAGGCTGGGCACAGTGGCTCATGCCTGTAATCCCAGCACTTTGGGAGGCCAAGGCTGGTGGATCACTTGAGGCCAGGAGTTCGAGACCAGCCTGGCCAACAAAGTGAAACCCCTTCTCTACTAAAAATATAAAAAAATTAGTTAGGTGTGGTGGTACATGCCCCTAATCCCAGCTACTCGGGAGGCTGAGGCACGAGAATCGCTTGAACCTGGGAGGCAGAGGTTGCAGTAGCTGAGATCGTTTCACTGTACTCCAGCCTAGGCTACAGAGGAGACTCTGTTTCAAAATATAAACAAATAAATTAATTAAAATATAGATGCTAGAGTTTTACTCTCAGAGAATCCAGTTCAGCTAATATGTGTGGGCTGGGCATATATGCTGTAAAAGTTGGTACAGATTCTAGTGCACAACTGGGGTGGGGAACCATCATTCTAGGGGTCTGCAAGTCCAAACACTTGGACTCCTGATCTGATAAATACAAGTATGCTCCCTGGAGACAATATGATAGAATATATTAAATTGGAAAAAAAAAATGGGATATGCTTGTGCCCTATAGAGTTTTCATTAAGTTCAACAACAACAATGTAATCTAGAAAAATTCAGTTATACAGGGTTCTATTATACACTCTTATGATAGGACATTCTGCAGGTGTACAAGGGATCCACAGAAGATTAAGGCCCAATGTTTTCCATAAAGATTTTACAAGGTTGGCCTATGGCAGAAGCGTAGAAAGGAAAAGAGAAAAACAAGTATAAATATAACTTTAAGAAAAGGCAGGTGTGCTATGAATGGCACAGGTAAGATTGAATCACAGATGAAATATTATTGCTTTCAGCATTTTCTCTAATTTCTTATTACTACTCTACCCAGCACATATCCGAAAACTGAGCAGTTTTGATATCCATCATCTTAGAACATGACCTGTTTTTTAAGGGAGTGGGGGGTGCAAGGATTAAAAAGGAAAATTAAAAATAAAACAGTTGTCCTGTTCCTTCTTACCGCCACTTGATTTAAGGTAGGATATTTCTTAAAGCCTGGGACTCGGCTAGCAGGAGGTCTCTCTCAGGGAGGAAAAGTAAAAAGCATGAGTGCCAACTGTTCTTTTCAGGACTGCTTCTAGACTGCTGAACCCTTGTGTCTTTGCCAAGGGGGAGGGTAGAGCAGAACATCTGCCTCACTTGATTTGCTTTTGTGCTTCTCTAGGACAAAGACTTAATAGTCCAGGTCATTTCATCTCCTTGCATGGGTAATGAATAAAGCTGAGAGAAGGAAAGAAAGGGAGAAGAAAAGGAGAGAAAGAAGGAAGAAGGAAGAAAGGGAAGAAGGGAGGGAGGGAAGGAGAAATATTGTTAAAAGTTTCCGTCATCTGTTGTTCTTTATATTGGTCTTAACTCAGAATCTTTGGAATGTTTTTGTTCCCTTCCCAAACACAATTATCTGATACGAGAACTTGCAAGATGCGGTTAAATAAAGAGGTCTTTCAATATGTGATTAAACATAAGTTTGCATAAATTCCCACTAACTCCATCTACTCCCTGCTTATAACATTTTGCCGTTCCAATTAATTGATCAATACCAATAAACTAGTCATTAAATATATCTTGGAGGTTAGTGCTTTCTATTATCTTTTACCCAATTTCAGTAGAATATTCAGTACAAGAGAGATTCAAAGAATCAGATATTCTAAAGGAAGTAATATTCATATGTGATAGAGGAATCAGGAAAAAAAGACGACTTGATGTGATGATTCTTAAGGGATAGGTAAGTATTCAAGATGTAGGTGATCAAAAGAAAACTTTCTGGCTAAGAAACATGGATAGTTTTATCTAGACAATGCTGGATATTGGTAGAAAAGAGGTAAAGATTAGAATGGAAAAATAGGCCCAGACAGCATTCCATTTGTGGTAGATCTTGAATGTTGGTAGAACATTTGCACTTAGTTATGAAGTATGTACTTAATCATGAACCACTGCGGTTTTTTTAGCATGGGAGGTACATAATCAACTTGTATTTTATTAGGGTTAATTGGGCAGCACGTTGGGGCATAGATTGGGGCCAATCAGGAAAACATTGGGAGCAGAAGAATATGCAAAAGATTATTATTGTATTAGTCCAGAGAACAGTAGAGACATTTGTGTTGGAAAGATGGGCTTTTGGTGGTAAGAAAAGGAAAGAAAACATGATTTTAAAGAACTGAACACAAATAAGTAATCAAGCAGGAAAGGTGCTTCTACATGTATAAAACAAGCACGAACATGAACAGACTATGTAAAATAATCATACAGTTGGGAAAGAATAGTTTTGGTTTCCTTTTAAATCTCTCCAAGACTTGTTCAGTGTTACTAGTAATTTTAGAGATGTGGCCAATGAGTTTTGAAAATCAGGATGACTTTCAGTAATATATGTTCCTATGGGAAATAATGTTTACAGGCAAATGAATGCTCTGTTCATCTAAGAATATACCAAGTTAAAAATGAAAATGTCAGCACCAGTTAGAAGTATAAAGGATTTTTTGTCCACTGAACTATCAAATTATTTTGACTTCTTGTAGGAAAGCATGAAACTTTATAATCATTCTCATCAAAAGTTCTGTGGAACTACGAATCCATTCACTCCTGTTAGACTCTATTATTATTCTTTGTCTGGGACATTTTGGTATGTGTTGTGATGAGTGAGACCTAACTCTGACCAAACTCTAGGTCATTGTACCTTTCAGCACAGTCTCAATAAGAGGCATTATTAATGTGACATCTAACCAGGCCACAGTGGTGTCTAAGCACATGCTATCATATATTGCAGCAGATATTTTTTGAGATCTGCTTATAGTGCAGGTTCTGGGCTTGGTGGTGACGAGAAGAGTGTGAAGACACTCACAATTTAATAGGGTGCAATTATACACAATAAAAATACAGAGAGATAAGCAAAAAGAAGAAAAATAAAAGAATGAGAGGCCAGCAGCAGGGGAAATACATTCTGTTTAGTGGTCTATACAGGAAGCTTTATAAAGACAGTGATGTATCATGTAAAATGTGTAAATGACAACCAGTTCATTTCCTCTTTCTCTCTTCCTATTTCTATCCTTTCCTTCCTTCACTTTCTGAAATATTTATGAAGCGCCTATTGTGCTTAAAGCTCTATGATAGGAGCTCTGGGTTCCAATCAGACATGAATCCTGCTCTCAAACAACTGTGAAAACATTACATTGAGTATGTACACCAAGTAGAAATTAAATGATCCAGCACAGATTCTTGTTTTCTGGTTTCTTGTGGTACTGGCAAATGCTGCCTCCTGTACTGAAGAAATTGTTCTTTCTGAAAAATTTGGACTGTCCCTAGATGATTTTTATTATGATTAAAGAAAGAATTATAGATTTATTTTTAAAAAGTGATAACAGAACAGACTTTACATCAACCAGATTTACATAAATGTAGGCTATATGCTAGATGATGCGCTATTTTATCCTATTTCTATCATGCTTTGTGCAGATACCTGGCCCAAAATTTTCTTATTCATTGAGAAGACAGAGAAAAGTATAATTATGGCCAAAATACTAGCTTGTACAAAGCTGTTTTCCTTATTGTGTTTTTAATACAAGTGTAAGACAAGCACAGAAGTATAAGACAAAGAGAAAACGTTAGAAAAGTGGCTGAAATATAGTAGTCTTGATGCCTTGCTATATTCACTGTCTTGAAAACTGTTACTGAATGTACAGGGAAACACCCCCAGTTACTCATGGGGACACTGCTGCATATGGGAAACAAAGCGAGATCTGGAGACAGTGGGATCCTGGCTCAGGATACAACAACCAACCTGCCACTGGTCATTTATAATCCCTGAACTGCATAGGAATACACTCCCTGCAACATGAAAATCAACTTGTGGTATTTCACTTCTGAGTGAGTTTCCGGAAATTGTCCTCTGAAACCCTGTTAGAAAGAACCTTTAAAAATAATTTCATGGTTCTGTGTTAGCGCTTTCTTGCTAAAATGTGAAAGCTAAAGTTGGCTGGTGGACGCAGAAGCCTTACTAGCTTTGAAAAACTGCTGTGCTTTGTGTTTTACTCTCATTTATTTCTCTCTTCCTAACCATTGAATCTTAAAGCACATTCTTTCATTAAGGAGATTCAGCACCCTCTAGAGTAGTGGATTGTGAGTCATTAACAGTCTGAAGCATGTCCGCGTCTTGAGAGATAAGAGTCAGGCTTGTACAAATGAAATTTTAAACAAATGCTGCAGTACTTTTGTATCTTTCTCTTAAACAGTACAAATTTTGGTTGACTATGGAAATAATAATATTGAAGCTTAAAATTTAACTTCCTTCACAGGTTATGTCCCATAATTTGACATTCTACAGATATAGAAACAGAGTTTTCCTTCTTTCAAAGAATCCTGTTACCCCTCCTAAGAACTATCTCTGATTCATTTCATTGTGTTCCCCATTCTTGTGCCATTCAGCAAAATGGAGCCTGCTTCATCAGTTTTTGGTCTCTGTAGAGTGTTCCTTTATTCAGTGATTAATTACTAGTTTTTTGGTGACTTCTTAATCTTTTCCTGCATTTTAAAATATTCTTTCATTTCAGAATTTTCTTACCTAAGATACAAACACTAAATGGAACATAAGTAACTGCAGTTGCTTTCCTCCCTAATTAGCTTTGCCTTTCCTACTGAAGATATAATTTAAAAAATGTATCAAAACCCATTAAAGTTAAAACTTTAAAATAAATACTAGGCACTTTGTTTCCTCAGTGAAACAAATTTAGAGGTTAAGGTGACAGAAATGTGTTTAGACCTCATATAACTCACAACGCACCCATTTGTGTTAGCAATAGCTTTATTTTTTAAAAATGCTGCAAAATGTACAGATAGGCGGCCTCTAAATGTTTATACTAAATAGAATGAAAAAACAAAACCAATACACAATTTTATTGTTAGGAAACACTGAAATCCACTGCTTAATGTATGCATTAATGGGGCTTCTTGACAAATCACCTGTTAAATTTTAGCTGACAGCTTGTCATATATTAATTATAAATAATTGTAATATATGGCTATCATAATGCATGCAACACAAAAAAACAGGAAAGGTAATTAGAGTATATCCTTTGTTTTCTCCCTTCACTTCTTGCTCACAAGAAAAAAATGACCCAGTGTTTCACTTGGGTTGGGATAGTGCCAATGGTTAATGGAATGCCCCAGTCTACTAAAGAATTTAATGGGAATATCCATTTGTCACAGTCGCATGCTGTAATCTCCAGTAGCAGAGCCAATAGAATATAGCATCGTACCATAACGTCCTCTACACACTGCAGGTGAGGGTGAAATGCAGCAGCTGAACAGAGCCGTCAGTGGAGGAGGTCTGGCTTTTCTAGGCCTTTCTTTATGAAAGATGTGGGTTTCTTTACTTAAAGAGGACACTGCTGCCTAACAGCAACAAGAGATCCTGCCTTGAAGAAAAGGAAAGTATATTTTTTTCACATGGGAAAAGAAAGCATAAATGATTGCACAGCATGTCTCAAAATCTTTAGCTGCCTCCTTGTATAAGGGGAGCCCACCTGTTTGTAAAGAACCTTTGAGTAGTAGAATCAGAACAGGTGATTTCAATCATCAACTAGTTCTGAGTTTTAGCTTTCAAGTCTGCAGAATGGGAGTAATGACACCTAAGCATGCAATGTTACTGGTAGAATCCATAGAACTATATGGGTCAAAAAATTTAGCATGGCACCTGAATTATTATCTTTTCTTCTTTACAACTGAATTTGAATGATAGGTTTGTGTGACTGCTTTATTTTTTATTTTTGAGACAGAGTCTGGCTCTGTTGCCCAGGCTGGAGTGCAGTGGTGTGATCTCAGCTCACTACAACCTCCACCTCCTGGGTTCAAGCAATTCTCCTGCCTCAGCCTCCCAAGTAGCTGGGATTACAGGCATGTGCCACCAGGTAATTTTTGTATTTTTAGTAGAGACAGGGTTTCACCATGTTGGCCAGGCTGGTCTCGAACTCCTGACCTCAGGTGATCTGCCTGTCTTGGCCTCCCAAAGTGCTGGGATTATAGGCGTGAGCCACTGCACCTGGTCTTTTAACTTTCTTATGTGCCAGTTCTGTGTTTGGCCAAAGCAAGCTACTGAGAAATGCTGTATAACTTAAATTTGAAAAACACTCTCTGAAATAAAAATAGTAATATTTGTAGAAGTGAATATTTAAGTTATTTGAGGACTAAAACTATTAATTATTGTTTCCTTTATGTATTTAGTAGTAAGTTAATAAAGTATGTTAGACATAAGCTAACACCTATAGGAAAAGGTCTCAGATATTAGTTTTAGTGTTTTATGAAATTTCTCACTATCTTCAGAACGTGTCACTTGAATCTATGCTGTGTTTCTCCATTTAGCTGCATTTAACAAAAACCACGGTAGTCCTCACAAAGAAAATATGATTAGCAACAATTTATTCCATACCTTGGTTAATAATTTATCATCACTATAGAAGTGAAAATATTGGATTTGAAGTCAAACAGATCTAGGTTCAAAATTCTAGGTTGGCCACTCACTATGTCAGCTTGGCCAAATGACTTATCCTCTCTTGTCCTGTTTCCTCACTTACATAATGGGGCTAATAATACTTAACTGGCAAGGCAGTTAAGATTGCAAATGAGGCAGTGGCTTTCAAACTTTTAATCACTAGCCACATGATCAAAAAGGAAGTTTTGCAAAAAAAAAAAAAAAAAAAAAAATACTTAGTACATATACTGTACTCTGTGTTTTTTCCTACTTTTCTTTCATTTCAGAAGTTGTTTATGACCCACTAGATTTGCAACCCACACAAGGTCATGATGTGCCTTTTCAAAAACGGGTGAACTATAACATGCTTAGCACGATGCTTAGTACATAATACAAGTGTAACAACTGATTACTATTATTGTCATCATGATTATTTTTAGTCTCCTGTTAGGATGCCTCATGATAAATGAGAATAAATCTTCCAAGTACTTCTAGGAACTAACTCCTTTGGATGGGGTCCAAAACAGACTCATACTCATCGTATGCTGAATTATGCACTAGAGGGGGGTGTGCTATAGCAAAGCTCCTGTGTGCTATTTATCACAGAATGTTAGAGCTGGAAGGGAACTAAGAAAATGTCTTGTCCTATTGCTTCATTTTTCCTTCATGTAAGTATTTGGAGTTTTTAAATATTCTACATGTATTGCTCACTGATAAGTTGGAAAACTGGCTTCTTTGATCCAGAATGTGGAGGTGATGATGAATAGCTGGTGGGATGGAGGGCACTGGATCATGTCTGAGTTCTTGTCCTGCTTCTGGCACCAAATAGTTGGATGATTTTAAATTCTCAGGGTCTTCGTTTCTTTACCTGCAAAAATGAGGTAATTTCAACAAAAGATTAGCCTGCTTCTGATGTTCTTTGACTTAAAATTTCCAAATGGTAAACCAGTCCAGAAGTTTAATAGATACTGCAGCATTAGGACACTCTTTGGTTGTAAATCTGCTCTGAATATATTAACACGTGTGTAGCAGGCTGCAGTCTTACTTCCATCACTACTCAGATGAGCAGAGAAACTTTGGCTTCTCTATTTGCTGTACCTCCCGTTCTTCAGCAGCATCACCCTGAATAATTCACAGTCTCATTTGTATAATAATAACTCAGACTCTGCAGTCACCTTAACCCATCCCTACTTCTTTCTCTAAGATGTTTGGTTGCAGTAGAGACAAGAACATCTAGGACTTCACAGTGTCAGAAAAGTTGGGCTTATGCCATTTACTTGTACTGTCCTCTGTATCCCCTGATTTTTGGGTCCCTTTTCTACTTGCTTGTTGCTCTCCTCGGTAACAATCATCACTGAGTTTTCGAGCTAGTTGAAATCGCTACCAGTGGTGTAAGATGATATTTCCTCAACTATGTTCCCAGATAGCAGACAGATTTACCAGCTGGGTTCTTCTTAAATGAGGTCAGATCCGCAGGCAGAGGGATACATTTCTTTCCCACAAAAGTAACAGCAAAGGAATATTAGGGGTTTTAAAACTTTCTGTTTCTCTAACATGCAACTTTGGATGATGAAAGTGGGATTGCCAGTTTATGGGGGCGCATGTGGCAATGAGAAAGCCAAGTTGGAGTTTACATCTTGGGTGCAATCACCTATGGGGAGGCTGAGATTTCTGGATCCATCCTTAAGTCACAGGGGGCAGATGTCCATCATCCCTGCACAGCTTTTCAGCTCCTGTGAAATCAGAATGATTGGAGGGTAAACCTAGCTTGGAGGCTTGCACAGGAATTGATTTCTTCCTGATTTTCACTATGACGCTAACCATAAAAAAACAAAAACAAAAAGCCAAGAGACAATCATGCCAGGATGCTCATCCCGCACCCCCAAATTGCTGGAAAACTAAACTTCGTTTAGCGAGATTCTTTTCAAAAATATGTGACTTATTTTTGGAGTACATAGGGGGCAGAGGATTACTGACCAATCCTTTGGTGGCTTTCAGCAGCACAGCATGCAGATGCTGGAAATAAATGGGCAGCTTGAGAAAACAGTCAGGATGCTGGATCATTAAGTCAAATCTAAGGGGGTCTGTTTATATTAAGTCAAATCTAAGGGGGTCTGTTTACGTTTGCTCTTTCAAAGACAGCCTGGAGTCTGCAGGAACAAGTATTGTGTGTATGTGCTGGCCTGAACATAGAATGAGCAATCGAGGTGGCTGGTGAGTTCTAGCTTTACTTTATTTAACCTTTCTGACCAAGTTTCTAATAAATTTTGATGGGCCAACTGCCAATGGTGGCTTCCAGCTGCTGACTTTTTCCACTTGTTGGAGATCCTGTGAGTAGTGAAGAAGGTTAAAATCCATCTCTTAGCTAACAACACACACAGTGCACCTTAGTCATCTTGGGTTCTGTGGATGAAGAGTGCATAGCCCAACAACTGGGTGCTTGTCTAGGGAAGAGGGTGTTATAGTGTCCTTCAGAGAAGCTAAGGAGCACTGCATTTCCAACATCATAAAAGCAAGTGGCATGATAGCAAAACAAGTTATCACACTAAGATTTTGGTTCAAATACTTCCCTGCCTTCTTCGTTGCCTTCAAAGTGGATCCTACAAGCATCCCCGAAGGAAGCTGCCAAGGTGAACTGGGGCGGACACAAACTGTGTTTCATTAAAGCACGTTCCTTATATTATTATCACTGCTGTGAAGAGGGCACGACCAGCATTTTTTCCTCCTTTGCGCTGGGACGCAGAGCAGGAAGCGCCCGGGTGTGCATCTCTTAGGAGATGAGTGAATCTGTTGGAGAGGGTCTTTTCTGGCCTGGTGGATGAATGCTGGGGAGTGACGTCACCCCGCCCCCTCCTCTGGTGTGTGTGTGTGTGTGTGTGTGTGTGTGTGTGTTTGTGTTGCCTCCTTCACCCACCACTCCTGCCTGCCCCTCCCTCATCCAGCTCTCTGGCCCTTTCAGTGGGTCAGTGGTCCAGATTCAGGGATTCGCCAGCAGGCGCAGCGGGCCCAGCTCTCCCCGCGTCCGGGCGCACCCACACTCACACTCACGCGCAGGCAACGCGCACACACAATCCCCCAGCGCTGGAGCACAGCAATTCCGTGGGATCCCCAGCACGTTACGAGGATTTTAGAAATCACCCAGACAAGGAAACAAAGGGAGAAGCCTTTCCAATTACTTTCCTGGGCTTTTTTGTTTAATTTCCCCCACCAAACCACCTCGTCTGCAGCCGTAACTACCAGGTTCACGCCAGGTCCAAAGACTGGGCTGGGCTGGCCACCCCACCTACCGCCCCTTGACTCTGTTCAGTCCCTTTCCCAGGCGTCGCCTCGCACCCCTCTCCCCCCACGAGCCTCAGTTTCTGGTTACCTCGCGTGCGCTTCACTTTTGGGGGGAAGAAGAGAAGAAGGGGAGGGAGGCACCGAGGGGGGCAGCCGAGTTGCTATTTGTGGCCAAAGAATCCGCTTTAAAAGAAGAGGCAGCAGGAAGGAGGAAACAGGAGAGGCGGAGGGAGGAGAGGAGACGCGGCCCCGGACCCCCCAGCCGCGAGCGGCGGAGCATCGAGGAGCGGGAGGAGGAGGAAGAGGAGGAGGAGGAGGGAGAAGAGACAAGCGGCGGCGGCGGCAGCGGCAGCGGCAGCGAGAGAAACGGGCGCCGGGCGAGCAGGAGGAGCGAGAGGAGGAGAAACCGCCGCGGAAGCCGCGGGCTCAGAAGGGCCAAGAGGACGGCCCGAGAAGAGGAGGAGGAGGCGGAGGAGGAGGAAAAGGGGGTAGGGGTGGAGGGAGGGCGGGGGGACGCGCTCCTTTGGATGCTGGATTTCGGGTTTTTGGACTCACTCGCTGACTCTCTTCCACTTCCTCGCTCTGGACTGGGCTGGCCGCACGAGGGCTGGGCGGCGGCGGCGGCGGCGACCAGGGGGGCTTCCGCGGCAGCGGCCGCTGCTCCGCTGGATTAAATTGGCCGCCCGGAGGCGGCGGCGCGGGCCGGCGCCGGCTGCGCGGCCGTGGCAGGGCGCGAAGGCGCTGGAGGAAAGTGCTGGTGGCGGCGCGGGAGGCGGTGGCGGCGGCTGCCCAGAGCCAACATGACCAGGTAAGTCCCTGGAACTGACCCCGTCCGCCCCGCTGTGTTCTCCCCTCTGGCTGTTCGGGAATCGCCCTGCGCCCAGCTCCGGCGGCCGGCGCCTCCCTGGCCAGAGCGACACGCTCCCGCTTCCGCGAGCCCGGCGCCCGGGCAGCGGAGCGCACAGTTTGCTCCTCTGAACCTCCTCGGGCAGAGGTCCTCCCCTGCAGGGTTCACTTCTCGCCTGAAACCTTAGACCCGGGAGAGAGGCGACTCTAGAGAATGGGGGTGTCCGGGTATGTGTATTTGTGCGACCCCCGCTTTCTCCTCCTAGGGTGGGCGTAGTATTGGGGGGAAATGGTGGAGCGGTGGGGCAACCCACCCTTACCCAGGGATCCTGCCACCGCCTTTTTTAAAGGCAGGGATTCCTGTTTTAAGGAGGGCTGATTACGGTGAGGGGGCGATTTCTTTTTTCTTTCCTCTGAACTAGTGGGGAGAAGGAGAAATAGCAGGAATCAAAGTCTACGCAGCTGCCATAGAGGAGGGGGATTGTTTGGGAGACCTTTCCGTGGCAGAATCAAAGCTCGTAGTTCAGCTGCGGGAATCTGGTGTACTTAACACATACATTCATTCCGTAGGGAAGGGGACACATCATTTATAATGAAGAGGCAAAGTTGTAGGAAACAATTTAAAAAGAAAGCCACGAACAAACCAAAGATTCTTTGCTTTCCCATAGATTTATTGTAGCTTTTATGTAGGTGTGCAGAAAACTTGCATTACTTCTCTGGACGTCGATTTTCATTTAAAAACACAAACAAGTGAAGTCAGTTTTTAAGTCTTATGCTTAAAAAAATCTCGAACACCAAGTGTGAGCCTGGCTTTCACTAATTGAGTGTTTCAGAATTCCAGATAGTAGTTCCATTCTCCAAAACCAGGACTATCACAATCCACTTGCATTGTTTCCAGTTCGCCTCCCAGTACGCTACTTGCCAAATGTCTCTTGTTTTCTAAAATTCTTAGAGTAATCCCCCAGCCTCATCTACAGTTTGCACCTTAAGTATCTAGGAAGATTCCTGAGGGATCGTTCTCCTTGTATTTCCTTTTAAAGTTTATATATATATATATTTACATGCCCAAAGACACAGTGCCAGTGACTTAACAGAGTGTAGCTAACACATTTTGAACCTCTGAAAGGCTAGTAACTGCTTATGACTTGAGATAGATTTGCTGTTAGATTTACTGAGCTATAAATGTGGACTTTACCCTTTGGTGTGTTCTTTTCTAACCATCCTGTAGCACGTCTGTGGGGAGTTAGTTCAACCATAGATACTTCTGACAATTTTGAGTATTTTTTCTCTGTTTCAAAGTGCACACACCAACCACTCAACTTGAGTAAAACAAGGATGATATACCAAGACTTGAAACATTCTGATGTAAAGGGATCTGTAGATGATAATAACTTAAGATTAAGTTGTATATGTAATATAATATCCAGTAAAAGGCTTAGTATCTTACTTACTTTGAATATATATTGTTTTATGCTACAGACACTATAGCAAAAAGAGAACACATTTTCAATGCTCCGTGTCTGACTTACGGAAACAGACATCCTAAATGGACAGTAAAATTTTCCCTACCTCCCACATTCCATAATTATGTACTGTACTTTGCTTTTCAATGGAGCTAGCAATTCTGTGGCAGATTTCTTAAATTCACCCTCATGCTATCAGCTATTATTGTACTTTCAAAGTGTGAAATTGACAAGCTGGTCAGTTTCATGAATTCAGCTGTCAGATTGTGTCCAGTTAAAAATTGCTAAAAGCTGTAAATGTGCCTGCCTGGAATTTTCTTTTGTGAAGGAAGGACAGCAAGGGGATGGGGGATTAATGGGTGTTATTAATTGTAGATCTTTTAGAATAGGTGCACTCCAGTGTGAGTTGTATCACTGGCTGTTATTGGGAAATACGTTTAGATTTTTACTCCTGTAAAAGTGGCATTCAATTTTTATCTGTATCTTATTTTAAATAGTACTTTACACAGAAATCATCTGTTCTTATAGCCCTTAGTAATATATAATAGGAATAAGATTCAAAGAGGAACAGTGTCTCTCTCAAATATATTTTAATATAGTTGAGTAATATATTACTTTTGCATGCCATGTAAAGAGGTGGATGAATTAAACATTTTATTGTGTAGGTTATGTAACACAGATTCTTCTTGGGCCAGAGCAGTTGTGCAGTTACTCAAGTAATGAAATGCAGCAATTTATTTTAATATATGTGCATTAGAGTAGATAACCATAGATGTAAAACTGCTTAAAGTATTAAATACAGTGATTTGATTTGCCTTTTAAGATTGACTCTTATTTAAATCCAGAATATCTCAAAGTCTGGAACTAAGAATTGGAATCCCCTCATCTGCTGCTATTTGCTAAGCCACTAGGGGCCTGTATAACTGTTCTTATATCCAGGAGGTATCCTGGTATGGCATATGCAAAGCCTTCCTAGAGAGACATTTAAAAAAAAAAAAATCAAGTAGGCATTCCCCCCAAGTTTTTGTTTTTTTCCTTTTTAATACATTAACTCATACTCTGATACTAGTTATAGACAATGATTGAAGACTATTTCAAGAATTTTATTTAGGACTTCTCTGACACTATGATTTTCATATAGAGTGTGAAAAATAGAAAAGAGAAAAGGTATTTGTGCAAATTCATATGTGATTCCAGTTCTCAGTGTATGGCAAAGATAAACAAGAAGGAACATTAATAACTTTTCTTTATTGGACTGATAAGGATGTTATTTGCATAATGTAGGGTTAAAAGATAAATGAAGCAGAATTACTTTAAGGGAAGTATAGGCATAGATTGATGATGTGATTAAACTAGCTTTGTAAGCGCTGTACAAGTTTGTATGGAAAGAGAATCTGAGGCTGTGACCACAGTTTAGTCAGCACTTGAGGGACCTGGACTGAAGACGCACTATACATTCTTCAGTGGCAGTTTCACAGATTTGAAATCGACCGGCCATGGCAATCTGGAGAGACATTAGGCAGTAAGGTCAAGTATACTTAAACTGTTCTTTCATTATTTTCAGTTTCTCAAAGTGACAAGGGTGACTATTTGTAAAAGAGTACCCTGTAAGTATTTGCATATTAGATTTCCTTCAGACCAAACTTGATTTATCAAACCACTGGACAATTCTATTTTTAAAAGGATTCTATGCATAAATAAGAATTCATTAACACAATCACATATGAAAAGTGTCATTTCAAGAAAGGTGAATATTTCAAAGATGATTTCATTTTAAAACTATCCTTCCTTAGTTTACCTTTTATTTTAAAACCTTCTTTAGTTTCATTGTGTATTTGCGGATACTGTAAGAGTCAAGTGTGTGTGTGTGCTTGTGTGCTGTAACTTTTGATCCTAGGAGCATCAGGCTTAGGTTTACACTTAAAATATCTGTGCAGATAACCTCTAAGGGTGGTACCTTTTTAATTCCCAAAAGTTTCTGGGAATCTCGAAAGTGAACTTTACGTTTTATGTAGTGTACTCAACTTAGTGGTCACAAAATATACAGGATTTGTATTACATGCCCAGATATAAGAAGCGCTAAATATAGATATAATTATCCAGTTTTCCCAGAGTATTCAAAGAGCGCTTTACTTTTTCCTATGTTCTTAAAGTGACAACAGTTACGTGTGATTTAAGCCAAATTTATTCTGAATCTCTTTTGGTTTTACAGAGTTATTTACCTTTTTTTGTTGTTATTTCATCTTCTTACTGTTCAGTTTCTTTGAAAATATCTTGTAGGAAAGCTACTTACTTGTGATGGCAAAGAGGCAGCTTGCTGCCTCAAGCAAAACCAGTGTTTTAAAACATTCTTTTTTATATTATCAGTGATTTGCCAAGAAAGAGCAAAGAGAAGAGTTATTCTCTCTGTGAACTACAAGATTGAGAATTCCTATATAACACATCAGCTGAAGAAATCTGATAATGTGGAAGAAGATTGCTTAGAAGGGATTTGTCAGTAAATTTCATTCGAACAAGCATCACTTGTTTAAGCTTCTGTAATTTCATGGCATAGTGACATGTCTACCAAAGGATAGGTTTGTTTGGGATACGTTTTCTATATGGGTAATCTCATTTGCTTCTAATTAGTAGTTGGTAACACTTATTAAAATGTCATGCTTGGCTTACATTTATTTCCACAAAGTGTCCAAATTCTCTCCCTTTTTTAAAAAAATAAAAATGCATTTCAGCTTTCCACAATTAAGCCCTTAAGATAGATAAAAGAATATATGACTTGTGCTTCCTGATTGTTCATCATATGAAATTATAGCCTCAGATGTAAAAGTTCAGCATTTTCTTTGCGTCATAAGTCTTAGGAAGGTCAAAGAGCAAGTGCTTATATGTTACAACAGTCTCTGACCTAATGTAACCTAAATAATAATGTCATCACAATGGCGCTAGACTGGAGAATTAATGAAATAGAATTCTTACAAAACATAGTTCACAAAATTGCACTTAAGACCTGTGTCTCTCATTTCCCCCTTAATATATTACCCATTTGGTTTCAAGAAATCAAGTTTGCATTTTTTCCTCAACATTTTATTTATAAAATATTTTTAAGACTTAGACATTACGTACTTTACGTATTACATCCGTGTGTACTGCCACACTCCTCGAAGCAACTCACAGGGAAAAAAAGGACTAAAACAATGCCTGCAATGCCTCCCTCCTCCCTCACAAAATGATTAATTCTGTATCTTCCTGTTCATTATTTTTAGTTTGATGCTAATACATTTAATAGGACCATATTAATACTACTCAATTTGCCTATGACATTTTGAAAATTACCAAAAGGGGGAAAAAAGAGAGAGACAGCAAAACTGAGCTTTTTTATGGCTTTTTAACCTCTGCTGTCCTTCAAATCAAATCCCTTTGTGTCATAGACGAGTAAACTAAGTGAAAAAGATGACAATTTGGAAAGCTAAGACAGCTCATTCTGTCTGTAAGCTAGTAGGTCATGTATACCAGCAGGCAAATAGTATTGAGACAACTTATGTCCTTCCCTCTTCACCTGCGACAACCAAGCCTTGCTTTCCTTTGTAAATGGCTGCTTTTAGGTGGCAGGTCCCCACTTTGGCTCCTCCAGCATTTACAACAAAATGTAAGAGCCAAAGCAGCCATTTGAGTCAAGGCTTTCTCTTAGTTCTTTGAACTCATTGATCAGAAAGGCTAAGTTTGCTTCTTCCTTGACATTCAGATAACAATGTCGGGAGCATTGTGACCTTTGCCACATGGCTGTTTACTAGATTTAACTCTTGTAACTCTGTCAGTTGCATGATATTGATTAAATTTATAAATTCTCAATTGTCTTTTTTTTTTTTTTTTGTTAACATCTCTTGAGCTATGTTCTTTAATGCAGCAGTAGCTAACTAAATTGAGATTTGGGAATTGTATTTAGAAAACAGCATTTCTCAGTACTGCTTTGGGGTTTGGAGAAATTGTACTTTCAAATACATAAAATGATCCTCTGTAATGATTGGATCACAAGTAACAAGAGACATCTTTTTTTTTTTTTTTTTTTTAAGCCGTCAGTAGATGGATTTCATTTATTAACTAAAAGGGTTGTATTAGTAATGATTTTATAAATGGTTAGAAATCAGTTATTGTTAATTCTCATTTAACCATGCATGCATATAATACATATTAAGATGATTGCTAAGAATTGCAAAATCTTGACCAGTTTCCTTTCTTTTTAGGCTACAGTGAAAAGAACATTCAGTTCTTATCGGAAGAACTAAATTTATGCCTCAGTTCTGCCACTTATTATCTGTGAGATCTTGGAGGAAATGATAAAACATTTCAGAATCTTAGTTTCATCATCTGTAAAATGGAGGGAATAACCATACATGTAATGAATATCCAGTTTGATTATACAAATTTATCTTGTTTTCTATTTTAAATATAGATAATTCTTGAATGTAGAAGTCATGTAATGAACACACTATATTCAAGAACACTAGTTCCTATGATACAGTTCTGTTGTCTTCAGCTATTTGTTAAAAGTTATTGCCACCTGACTTAAAAATTAGGATCTGTGGGATATGGATGTTTTGTGTACATTTATCCTGTTGGCACTCTGTGTGTACTGTTATAATTAGTGTAGTTGCTAGAACTATCTTTTTCTGCTTAGCACATTTATTAAAGTCTGTACATATTAGCATGGCATGGTATGCTGTTTATCTTAGCCTTTAAAGCAAAAGCTAAAAATAATTTTTACCTAGAATGCACAAAGAGAACATTTCTCTTTAAAGTCTAAATTTTACTAATATATTCCTGAGGATATTTGATTTGGAGTTTCAGTTTGGGGGAAGAAATGTTTAGAAAAGCAGTTAATTAAAATACTGAAGCAGAATAAGTGCCTTTTTTTTTCTTTAATGGTAGTACATCTTAGAAAGCTGCTTAGACTTTTGCCCAGTGCAGCTGTCCTTCCCTGAAATATCAGGTTTCAAGAGCAGTGATGGATGGTGAGTGCCTGTAGCCAGTTGTGGGGTTTGCTCTGAGGTCAAATGTATTGATGGAGGCAAGGAATTTACTGCCTTCTGTCTCCCTAAGATTCACTAGTACAATTTTACAGGGAGAAATTAGACTAGACACATCAAATGCTGATCCAGTGTCTGCTTATAGGTCAATAAGACATTTGTTTTCAATGTTTAAAATAAAAATTTTCTTTGTCTTCCTACCTACTGGCCCATCCCAACTAAAGGGACATTTTGAGTATGCTCTAACGATTTCTTACTACACAAGTAGATACTGGCCTCCCTGTGAAAACACATTCCAACTACTTGTAGTAGTAACTTAACTGAAATATTAGAGAATTTTGAGAGAAAAACCAATTCAGACTTCTCTGGTTGAAATAGCTCATTATGATTTTGTAGATACATTGATTTATGTCTTATTTTATAAAGATCTATCAAGATTATTTGGCTAACTAGAAATAAGAGTAGTTTGTTGGATGTATCTTAAATATTCTAAGTCTGCTTACTGGCCAGGTAACCACTTTTGCTTTTCTTGGGGAGGGGGAAGAAGAGGCAACTATGTTTTTCTAGAGGAATAAAATACTGGAAGCATCTTCCATTGGAAATATGCCATGGATGGAAGTTGTTCTTTGTGAGTTACTTCTTTGACACTCACTTTCTTCATCAACATGGAACTCTATCTCCATTTGATGTTTGGCATCTATGTCTCCATCTCCATTCTAAACTCTTTTATTTTCATTTTATCTATAACCCCTTTCAGGCGGCTGTCTGTACTGTCTCCTGCCATATCTCCATCTACTTCTCATAGAAACAATAATTTCTACATAGATAAACTTCAAAATAAGTTTCCTCACTTGTCTCTGAAGTTCCAGACTTGCATTTCTATCTGCTTGTTACATGATTGGGAAATGGGAGGCTCTCCTGTATCCCAAACATTGTATTTTGTAAACCCAAAATATTATCTTCCATCCATATCTACTTCCCTTTTCTTCATACTTCATCTGAGTTATCCCTTGATTAGAAACCTTGGTATTATCCCTATCTCTTTTCTTCCTTTTATTCTTGTCCTCAGGCAGTTTTGTAGATTCTGTTCCTGTAAACTTTTCACTTTATTTCCTTTCCATTTCTACCTTTCCTATGTGTTCCACACTCCATAGACAGCTTCTTATGTGGTTTTTGTGTTTTCTCATTTCTCCTCTTTGAGTCTTCCTAATTTTTGCTTTATGAAAGGCAAATTTACTCAAGTCTACTTGATCAAGTGCTCAATACTCAACACAGCCATCAGAACCCTTTGCAGTCTACTCCCAAATTCCATGTTCAATCTTCCCAAGCTCTGTGAAACTCTGCCCTTGTGCAGTATCACATTCCCTGCAGTCATTGAGGAGGCTGTGCTTTTGGGCACCTCTTTGGTTCTACCAATACTGTTCCTGGAAGCTCCTTTCTCTTACCAGCCGTCCTCAATTGTATCCATTGATATCCTATTATTCTCTCATTTTCTAATGCTCAGCTCAAGTGATATTCCTTTTCTTTGAATTGAGTTGAACTAAAGAATTTTGGGCCAGGTGCAGTGGCTCACGCCTGTAATCCCAGCACTTTGGGAGTCCAACATGGTTGGATCACGAGGTCAGGAGATCGAGACCATCCTGGATAACATGGTGAAACCCCGTCTCTACTAAAAATACAAAAAATTAGCCGAGCATGGTGGTGGGCACCTGTAATGCCAGCTACTCGGGAGACTGAGGCAGGAGAATGGCATGAACCTGGGAGGCGGAGGTTGCAGTGAGCCGAGATGGAACCATTACACTCCAACCTGGGCAACAGAGCGACACTTCGTATCGGAAAAAAAAAAAAAAAAGCTTTTTTTGAGTTGAATATAACTGAAACCATAAAATCTGAAGAATAATTATTTGTTAGAAACCTCTCACAATGCTCAGGACCCTGAGATAGGTAAAAATTAAAATTCCTTTATGGGGAAAAATTTCATTAATTTTCTCAAGTTTACAGGTATAGCGGTAGTGGTTGATATGTAATACTTGTAATAGTGACTGTTTCTAAAATTGACTGAGCATTTATTATGTGCAAGGCATTCTGCTTAGTATCTCACCTTCGGTATTATGTTTAATCTCTAAAATAACATTCTGTGTAAGTCAGCTGGTTTTATTATCATCATTTCATGGAAGAACGTTGTTCCATGGAGAGATTAAGTAATTTGCCCAAGGTTGCATAGTTAAATAATAAAGACGGGACATAGAGTCAAGATTTTAAGTCAAGCATCCCAACTTTTATCTGTTTCACTCACTCTTAGCCTCCTCACTTTTGTATATGGCATGATTTTAAAAAATATTTATCTCACATCGTCCAGGCAAGTACGCCCAATGGCATGGTGCTTTCTTGACTCAAATTCAAGAAAAATCTATGTTTGGAGGCTGAGACAGGAGGATTACTTGAGTCCAGGAGGTTAAGACCAGCTTGGGCAATATAGCAAGACCCTGTCTCTTCAAAAAAAAAAAATAATAATAATTAGCCAGATAGGGTGGTGTGCACTTGTGGTGTCAGCTATTTGGGAAGCTGAGATGGGAGGATCGCTTAAGTCCAGGAGATCAAGGCTGCAGTGAGCTAGGTTCGTGGCACTGCATTCTAGTCTGTATAACAGAGCAAGATTCTGTCTCAAAAAGCAAAAAACTAAAAAAAAGAAAAAGAAAAATCTTAAGCATTATGTACATTGTCTCACTACCATTTCTGAAGAGTATCTTCTGTTCCTTTCTCTCCTTGGTACTGGAGGCATTGAAAAAAATGTGTTTTTACCAAAGGGGTTTTGATTTGATGACCTTTTTTTTTTCTGCAGATGGCCTCCAGCTCTAAAATTTTATGCTTTTCAGGCAGTGATACAACTGCCTGAGCTCTGGGGTCAGTCCTGGAGCAGACGTGTTTAAATGAAATACTTCCACCAAGAATAGTTTTTAAAATCACAAAGGCTGCCATTTTCATAGCTGCCCAACAGGTAAGAAATCAGAAGCATTTTTATGAAGAGAAATATAGATCCAGCAGGGATATCTGAAGAGCAGCCACCCATCAAAGAAATGGAATTATGCCAAGTGACTGTTATATATGCATTCCGCTTATTGGCAGCCTACCCTATACCATTTTATCTGAGAAACTTTTGTCAATTATAATGTCTTCTAAAATACTCTTGTTTTCACTTCACCCATTAGTTTCATTATCAATAAGGATGGGTGATTTGATTATTTTTTCCATTTAACCTATTTTATAATAGTTTAGCCTTTCTCCTTTTCTGTAAGTCCTCAGAGAACTATTTCTGATTAATTATGGTTTTATAAATAATAAAATACAGGATCTTATATTTGTTTGATGATTTGGAAAATTGTTTTTTCTCTGACAAGAAGGCACCCTGAAGTTTTAAATCAGACATGGCACATAAATAAAGTTACATGGAAAATTATTCGGTCTTTTATGGCTTTCGTAATATCTGAACAATTAAGTCTTCTTTGCCCAGGTTTCTAAAATGCTTCTCACATGCATACACTGGCCTATTTAGCCATATGTTTTTCTACCAGTTAATCTATAAACATAACTTCCTAGAAGCATGAAGCAGGGTGTACTTTTTTAGGTATATGTAGCAAGGGTTTTTTTTATAGTTAGGTTGTCAATACACATTTTAAAATAATACTTATAAATTAAGAATGGCAAGTTTAATAAACTGTTATGTATATTCTGTTACTGATTTTGGAAAGAATTGCTTAAGTTTATTTTAATCCGACTTTTACTATTTAACAGACTCAACCTGAATTTGATTTATATGTACCAAAAAAAAAAAAAACAATTTTAGGAAAATATTAATTTAATTTTGAATTTTATCATTCAAAATCTGTTTTCTCTCAGTTACACTTGTGTTATGTCAAGGATACCAAAATACATCCTAACTTCCTTTCCGCCAAGTTATTCACTGTCTTTTCATGTTATTAGGTATCATCTGTTGAGAGGCCCTCATCTTCTCATGCTTGGGTTGCAGTCTCCTTGTGTTTAGTTTTGACCTAACCACAATTGCTTCTCTGCTCTGCAGCCATCATGATCTTTAAGAAACTCAAATCTGGTCAAGTCATTCCTTGCTTTCAAATATTTCAGTGGCTCCCTGTTCCTTCTGTAAAAAGCTTGAAATATTCCTTACCAAAAGGCACCTGGCCTTTGATGTCCTTTCCTCTGCTTTGTCTCTTGCCACCTTGCCATCCTCATAATCGTTTTCTCTTCCCCACTCCTTCCATCCCTAACACACACACACTTGAACCATACTAAAGTATTTACTGTTTCCCAGATGTACCACGTTGACTCTTTCTACTGTAATTTTGAGCATGCTGCCTCTCTTCCATATGGAATGTCCCCACCCCTTCCATTTTTGACTGATTTTTTTCTTCCTTCAGGGGATAGCTTAGCTGACAACTCTTCCCAGAAAATTTCCCTCCTCCCAAGTCTGGGTAGCTTTCTTGGGGTGCTAAAAGAATACTGAATACATCCTACATATAGCATCTATCATAATGCATTGTAATTGCTTATTTATACTCTGTTTTATTAATGAGTACCTGGAAGCCAATGTCCATGTCTTACATCCAGTGACATCTCCAGCTCCTACTACATGGCCTGGCTCAGTGTAATAGTAATATTGGATGTTATTGTTGAGTATTCTATGAACAAATTAGTGTGCCCAGAAAACTCAGAGGTGAATTAGTTCATGGCCCAAATCTTACAACCCATATGTTTAGGTTCTACAGTTCATGATAATATTGTCTATTGCTCCTCTGTAATTAATTGTGATTTTATATTATTTTCAGTGAAGTTCCACTTACCTAGTTCCTTACCAAACCAGGACAAAGCCAAATCTCAGTAGAGTGTGTGTATCTACTCATATGCCACTAGACAAGACAAATCTGCCTTTACATCTGGCTGCAGTAGCAATTCCCAGATGCACTTAATTCTGACACATGGCCATTATTGAACCAAAAGCAATTGCCTGGCATGATTATAGCTCTTATTTGTTTTCGTTTTAAGGGGCCTCATCCAGGCTGCCAAATGTACAACAGGTGCCTTAGTTTTATACTTGCCAATCTGTTGTTATTCAAATGACCGCACTAACAGAGACTAATGGTATCTAATAAAATTGATCTTGGTTCTGGCAAGCCAGATTCACAAGAGCAAGAGCCATAGGAACTGCAGTATGAAAATATGCTGGTGGTAAATGTGCCTGGTGAAGCATGCACTTTTTGGGGGTAAAGTGACATATGTCTCACACATAGGCCTCTTTGTTTATGTTGAGCTGTGGATATTTTCTGAAACCCAGTGTTACTTAAGCACTAGGATTTGCAGTATCTAATCTTGTTTTAGATGGACTTGCTGGGTGGCATGGGGACAGGATTGGCTGTGCCAACTTATCAATGAATGGCTGTGCCATGCCTGTAAGGCACAGCCAGGCTGTCTTTCATGCCAAACAGCTGGCATGTTAGATGGCTTGTATTTCCTATTGTTAGAAATTTGCCTCACTGATTTCGTAGGGCCTTGTGAGGTCTTGAATATTGCCAGACCTAGCCAGGAGAGGAGTATGTCAGGTTGCAACCAAGAGCTAATATTTAAATACTGTATTCAAATGGCATGTACGATTTGGCGACTTTTTTTCTTTATAGGACACTGGCCGAAGGAAAGCTTTGCCGTCAAAGGAGATAACTTCTTGACAACTGACCTTGCAGACTTTTTCAAAAGCATGAGTGATGTTAAATCTTAGGACCAGGTCTCAGAGGAACACAGAATCGCGTTTTGTTTTTTGTTTTTTTTCTGCAAGGATTTTAGAGACCTCATTTTATTCATTCACTCACCTGCTTTCCCATTTATACATCCATTCTTTAAAGCACCAGACATTAAACTCTGTGAAATGCAAAGTACTGTGGGAATATAAGACTGAGTAAAGCACTGTTATACTTGTCAGTGCAAGCATAATTTGCACTGACAAATTTTAGAGATCTTGATTTTTAAGATTTTAGAAAACTTGTGCCGGTAATGTCCATTTTTAATTGGAGAGCTTTATGTTGTCATGTGGGAAAAAGCTACTCAAATTCTACCATGGTAGTAGAGCTTACTGGTTTCACTAAACAATAATACCAATAAAATAGGAGAGGGGGTTAGAGCCTTAGCTGCTTAGCCACACTTCACTTTGCTCCACAGTTAATTGAGCTCATGTAATTTCCTGTGACCTAGCATATAGGATAGTTCTTAGCTTGGGATTTGGCTATTATTGGACCATCTTTTTGTATTATTTATACCCATCTTACTTGAAAAAGGATTTGCGGCAGCTATTAAATCATATGCTTCATTATCCTTAATAAATCACCTTGGTAGAGCAGACAATGGATTATTGTACAGATGGTTAGTTTCTATGAGAAATTTTTTTAAATATGCATAATCTTGGCTTCATTTTGAATGATATTTTATTTCAAGGCATTTAAAAATCATAGAAACCTTTAAAAAGTATACCAAACTACTCAGTGACGATTGTTCATCTTAAATAAAAAATATGCTTAGTAAAAGGAATGTAAATGTGGTTAACAATATTTTTTTACAAATGTATTAAAAGGCCTGTTACCTTTTCCGATTGTGAAAATCTTTCAAAATAATCTTTTCATTTTAGAGAAGGAAAGACACACCATGGATGTGGTAGGTCTTTACAGTAATAATGTTCTTTGTGACTAATGTTGAGAGAAATAATGATGTAAGCAAATCCATAGGTAAAAGATTGTATCCACAAGCCTATATGAATGTGGTATTATGTCTAATGTAGATAAAGGGGGAATAAATGACCTTTTAGATGTTTTAAGCATAAAACTATTCTTTTGGAATATGTAGGTACTAGAGTGACAGATTACATTATGTTTCCATATGTCTGGATGAGAGAGAACCAAACACATTTCTGATTGTAAAATGTGCCATGCTGGCTTCTTCATTATGGGTGATGAGCAATTTTCAGATACCAACTAGAAATTTTCAAAAGGTGCTGGAAAGGACATGAGAGTAAACCTCATGTTGTTTTGCTGAGGAACCTAAGATCCCAAAAATTGAAGGGGCTTTCTTACTCCAGCTGACCTCTCCATCTTGGTCTTTGGAACCCAAGGTCAGTCCTTTCTGGGCTAGGGCTGGACACTGTCCTTGTTATACTGCCAGAAATGGGCTCCCTGCCAAACCATTGCTTGCTCTTTGAGGGAGGAAGGTTCCATAGTAGGCAGTATCTGCCTTGATGAGGATTCTAGTGAGAGTTCTCATCAAAACTCAGGAGATGAGAATGGGAGGCAGATCTTTTTTATCCCAATATTCCAACTTAAGAAACCAGTTCTCTTTATTACTTACTTAAAATTAAATGTAATTAACACCACATTCATGCTATATACATTTCAAGTGGTTAATAACCACATGTAGCTAGTGGCCATGATATAGAGCCAGCGCCAACATAGAACACTTCCCGCGTCGCACTAAGTTGTATTAGACAGCACTAGTCTACCAGATCATCCTGAAACATCATTTGATTCTTTTTTCAAGGTTACAGATGTAATAAAATCAAGGTGTACACCATTGATGTACTTAGAATACTCGTTGACTCTAGCAGGAAAGATGTAAGTGAAAGATACTGTGTTTCAGAAAGACATTCTCAAGGAAAGTGAATTGATGACAGATTCTGTGCGTTTTGTCTAATGACAGACACACTCTTTGATTTTGTACCAGCCTGATGTGAAGTACACTTCCATGGAAATCAAATAAAGGAACAAATGTAGTACTATCAGTTCCACCTTTCCTCTCAGATTTCCCAGGGAGTCTTTTCTGTTGCTTTCCGAGTGATTTTTGTCTTCAGCCATTGTGACTGCACAGCTGTATGGGAGAAATTAAGGAGTGGCAATATAGTTGGAAGAGGGGACTCAGTAGGGTGATTATGTAATTTAACAAATAAATAGGACGCTGTGAGAGTGAATGGGGATGTTCTTAATGGGACAACAAGTGCAGACTGGACTGTCCAAAGCTGATAGATCTGTCTGAAAGCTCTATGTGCAGCGCAGAGCAAGTGTGTCTTTGTTAGGATGGCCGACGGGGCAGGAGGGAGATGTGAAGGGTATCCCGGGGATGTGAAAGCACTGTCAAAGTCTCCCCTTGGCATCTTTCCTCCTGCTCTTTTACTTTATTATAGTGCATCTGAATTTTGTCACAGATCAAGCCAATCCAATGTCACATGTAATTAATGCTGACAAGCACATATCAGAACAACCTGCTAGAAGTCATTGAAAGAAATCTAGGGGCAGATGAGTGACTTCCAGTCTCCACCCCTGACAGTCTGGTGGGAGTGAGAGACAGAGTAGTAGAGACAGTACTGAGCCTAACACTTTAACCCCCTACCTCTCCACAGTCTTCCTACCACTAGACGAGAGTTAATGGCTCAGTATAAGGTTTCTAGAGAGCTGTGATGGAACAGCCATGGAAAGGAGGAGGATATAAGCTAAGCAACTGTATTACACTTCCTGGAAACATAGTCTCCCTTTATCCTACCTGGTCGCTCATTTGGTCACAGAACATGAGAAAATTGTTTCCAAATGCCTTTTTCTTTTCTTTCACATTGTAAGTTTCTGCCACTTCCTACAGGGAGTCACAGGTTCTGGTATTTTTTATTGCAGCTTTTTTTGCATTTTGTTCCAGGTAGGTTTTTGTGTTTTCTTGTTGTTGTTTTTTCATTCTCATTGTTATACAATAAGTTATTTTTGGTTAAAAAAAAACTACTTTAGAAAGTATGCAGCAATAGTTGGATGTCTTTTTTTTTTTTTTTTTTTGAGACTGTGTCTCACTCTTGCCCAGGCTGGAGTGCAGTGGGGCCATCTCTGCTCACTGCAACCTCTGCTTCCTGGGCTCATCTGATTCTCTTGCCTCAGCCTCTTAAGTAGCTGGGATTACAGGCGCCCGCCACCATGCCTGGCTAATTTTTGTATTTTTAGTAGAGATGGGGGTTCACCATATTGCCAGGCTGGTCTCGAACTCCTGACCTCAAATGATCCACCCGTCTTGGCCTCCCAAAGTGCTGGGTTTCCAGGAGTGAGCCACTGTGCCAGGCCGATGTCTTTTTTTTTTTTTTTTTTAAGTCACTTCTGAGACTGTCAGTATGTACATCCAGTTTTATAATCAAAATGAACAAAAACAGGTTTCTGAAATGTAAGGGTTTTTAAAGGCAGTTGATTAAGAATGCAGTACAATTATGTATTAAACAATGTTTATAGCTTTAACAAAAGATCTGTGTTGGGGTAGGGGATTGTATTTATACAATGCTGAGGGCATTTTGGCACATAATAATCGCATGTTTGCTCAGAATCATGAACTGTGTGTCTACTCTTCTCCCACACAACTTTTTTTAATTAAAAAAATAAAGCTTGTTTCTATTTCTTTATGACAAATTTATTTATTTTCTTACCAAAGACGATTGATTGCAAGGACAGAAGTGCCTATGCTTTGGTGACATTTTCAGCACCTTGTATCAAAGTGGAGAAATGGAGGGTTTACTTTGAACCAGTTGATCCACAAAAGCCTGGAACATTCACCTCTTGAAGACATTCATTTTACAAGTCTTGGTTTTTAAATTGTGATTATATATATCAGCTCTATTGGTAATCAGGGTGAAAATCAAGTTCCTTTTTGTAATTACAGATCTAAATGTTGATGGTTACAGGAATATTATCATAGGGCAGGGGCTGTAATAAAACAGCCAAACATTGTACCCCAGAAAGATTTAATAGTCCATCTCCTCATCCTCACCACTCTGTAGCCATGGCTTACAGCACTCCAGGTCATAACACAGAACTTGAAATTGTCATCATAGAAAAGAGGCTGGGGACTCTCAGTTAAGGAAACCTGGTGATTCACACATGACACTGATCTTGGTTGATAGAAGTCCCTTGTACATATTGTTACATGCAGTGTAGAAGATGCAGTATCAGAACCAGTACAGTATTGTAGTTAATTGATAGAATTGATGCCAAAACCTTGCTAAGTCCCACTGAAAGGGCGATCAGTCATTTTCAATCATTTAATTATGTGTAAAAAAAGAAAAGAATGGGCATATTTTTTCAGAAAGATGTGATGTTTGAAATTTATGTAACTGTAGGCCCACCAAATTACATACTGAGCCCCAGTGGTAGTTCACATTCTGATTAGAAACTGGAAAGGCATAGAAATATAGTGCATCCTATTTGAATATGTTCAGCAGGTGGCAGAGTAAGAAGAGATAGCTTGCATTAACAATGGGGTCATTTGAAAGAAAATATTGTATTAGTCTGTTTTCAAACTGCTAATAAAGCAATACCTGAGACTGGGTAATTTATACAGGGAAAAGGTTTAATGGACTTTCAATTCCATGTGGTTGAGAAGGCCTCACAATCATGGCAGAAGGCAAGGAGGAGCAAGTCACTTCTAACATGAATGGCAGCAGGCAAACAGAGTTTGTCCTGCAGAACTCCTCTTTTTAAAACCATCAAATCTTGTGACATTTATTTGCTGTCGTGAAAACAGCATGGGAAAAACCTATCCTCATGATTCAGTTACCTCCTACCAGGTATCTCCTACGACATGTGGAATTCAAGATGAGATTTGGGTGGGGACATAGCCAAACCATGTCAAATATAAACCAAAGGTAATTCTACTAATGTACTGATCTAATACAGTTGTAAAGTGATACTGATATTACCCTTCTATACCCTAACTTTTATTCATCTATTTCAAAACCATAAAAGTAATATCTCATTATAGAATATTAGGAACAGGAAAAATATGTTGCTCATAATCCTTTTGCTCATAATCTTTTTATCTGAAAACAACCCACTGTTCTGACTTGAGTAATTTTTCTGGTCCTTTATACTGTATGGTGAATTTGCTATTCAGTACATCAGTTATCTTTTAACCATAAATGTATATTTTACAACCTGGCCTCATCATAACTGCTGTTTTTAATGGCTGCCCAATATTTTATGAACTAGATGTGTCTATTTGTCTGTTGTTAGGCATTGTTCTGTTCTTCCCATTTCTCCCACTGTTATCAATACAGAGCTTTGAGGAACAGTTTAATAGAGATAGCTTTTTCTATATTTTGCATTATTTCTTTTTAGGGTTGTTATATAGAAGTATGCTGATAGTGCTACCAGTAATGATTGAGAATACTAGTTTCAGCTGGGCATGGTGGCTCATTCCTGTAATCCCAGCACTGTGGGAGGCCAAGGTGGGTGGATCACTTGAGGTCAGGAATTCGAGACTATCCTGGCCAACATGATGAAACCTCATCTTTACTAAAAATACAAAAATTAGCCGGGCATGGTGGTGCATGCCTGTAGTCCCAGCTGTTCAGGTGGCTGAGGCAGGAGAATTACTTGAACCTGAAGGCAGAGGCTGCAGTGAGCCAAGACCGTGCCACAGCACTCCAGTCTGGGCGACAGAGCGAGACTCCGTCTCAAATAAATAAATAAATAATTTCCCCTTGGTCAATCTGAAAATTATCATCTAGGTTTTGTTCATTTAATAAGCAAAACACTGCCTTATTATTGTTTTAATATGAATTTCTTTAATTACTAAAGTGATAATTTTTCCCTTATGTTTGCTTGAAGTAATTATTTCTGTTGTATGAATTATCTCTACATTTCCTTTGCCTAAGGAGTTTTATTCACTAGTTCCTGTTCTTTATATATTAGGCATATTGACTCTATGTCATACTAATAACAAATGTAACAGAGTTTCCACTTCGTTACAAGGTGCTGAAAATATCTTGGTACATTTATGAGTCTTACTTTAATGATTTTTTAACATACAGGATCTTTATTCATAATTTTATATAGTCAGATCCTTTGATGATCTTTTTTCTCTCTTATTATTCATTTTATATTTAGAATTAGAAGGTTATTTTCTTTCCTCAGATTTCAATCTGATTTTGTTTCTGGTGTTCTGTTTCTCTCATTACTGTTTTATATCCATTCTTTAGTCACATGATCCTCAAACTTGTCAAGTATTCACTGACTATGAAATATCATTATATTTATTTTTATCCTGCATACCACCTACTCTTTTGCCAGAAGAAAGTTGAACTAAGGAATTTGGGGCCAGGTGTGGTGGCTCACGCCTGTAATCCCAGCACTTTGGGAGGTGGAGGAGGGCAGATCATGAGGTCAGGAGATCGAGACCAGGGTGAAACCCATGTCTAGTAAAAATACAAAAAATTAGCCGGGTGCGGTGGCAGACGCCTGTAGTCTCGGCGGAGCTTGCAGTGAGCCGAGATTGCGCCACTACACTCCAGCCTAGGCAACTCCATTTCAAAAAAAAAAAAAAAAAAAAAAAAGTCCAACTAAAGCATATAATAAATTCACAACCAAGAGTTATATACATATGGAATTAAAAAAAAAATCTGTCAAACTAAATAACCTGTTATTTAATCAATAAGTTGTTTTCTCTTTGTCTTTTTTTAAACTTTTCAGTTTCAAGCAGTTTATTAGAAAATAGTACAAAGTTCAGTGAAATACCTCCAATAAGTTAATTTTGAGTTTAATTTAAAAAGTGTATTAGTTGATTTTATAATTGTAACACTTCCAAGCAGATGAATGATTCGAAGAAGAGGAATGTATTGTGAATTTTTTCCATTTAGATCATCTAATGATACATGGTTGTAGTATAAGGCAAAGTTCTAAATAATTTTTTTTCCAAATTTGTCAGTTCCTGATTCCCAAACAATGCACCGAACTGTCCTTCCTTCCCCCAAGTATTTGCAATACTCCTTTTTTTTTTTTTTTAATTTGAAATCATTATATGTTTTAAGATCTGTTTCTGGTTTCTGTTCATGGGTATCTTGTTTCCCTGCTGTTTTTAGTTTTTCTATACATCTGTGATTAAGTCAGTCATCATAACCTTTCAATTATTGGAGTTTTATTATGCTGTAACAGCTTATTGAATTGAACCCCTCTCTCTGAAAATTTTCTTAGAGATTTTTCTTTGGTACTTTCTTCTGTTTATTCATTGACATGAACTTCAGTTGACTCTTACATTTTCAATGAGAAACCAAGAAGCCTTAATTCAGATTTTCACAAAACATGGGGCTTACTCATGTTCTAACAAGTGGGCATATTATATATAATTTAATTGTAATCAAATTATTATTATACTGGGAAATCTCTTATAAAACAGGCAAACAAAGGAAACCACTTTGTTTTAAATGGCACAGTTTCAATTTGTTTTAAAGGGGTTATCAGACTGGCTGCGGTGACTCACACTTGTAATCCCAACACTTTGGGAGGGTGAGACAGGAGGATCACTTGAGTCTAGAAGTTTGAGACCAGCCTGGGCAACACAGCAAGATCTCACCTTTACAAAAAATAAAAATAAAAATTTAGCGAGGCATGGTGGTATGCACCTGTAGTACCAGCTACTTGGGAGGCTAAGGTGGAAGAATCTCTTGAGCTTGGGCAGTTGAGGCTCACCACGATTGTGCTGCTGCACTCCAGTCTGGGTAACAGAATGAGACCTCTTCTCAAAACAAAACAAAACAACCAAGAGAAAAGGAGAGTAGTCTTTTCACGTGAGAACGTATATTTTGACTTTAACTAAAATTCAGTTTTTATAATTCCCAAATCTTGTCTCAATTTATTTTCTAGCTGGAAGAAAAACAATCTTTATATGCCTTATATTTCCTGTATCTTTTCTTTCTATCTCTTGTTTTTAAAATAAGTTTTTGCCAGGCGCAGTGGCTCACACCTCTAATTCCAGCACTTTGGGAGGCCAAGGCAGGCAGATCACTTGAGACCAGGAGTTTGAGACCAGCCTGGGCAACATAATGAAATCCTGTCTCTACTGAAAATACAAAAATTAGCCAGTCATGAGTGTAATCCCATATACTAGGGAGGCTGAGGCATGAGAATCGCTTGAACCTGGAAGGCGGAGGTTGGAGTGAACTGAGATCGCACCACTGCACTCCAGCCTGGGTGACAGAGCGAGACTCCATCTCAAAAAAAAAAAGGGCTGGGTGTGGTGGCTCATGCCTGTAGTCTAGACTCTTCCCCGAATGGTAGGGGGATGGGTGGGTTATTAATGGGAGGTATGGGGGGTTTAGCTTGAGATGGGACTTGGTCTTAGAAGAGAGCTAGTTCTAAAGGTTGTTTTCTAGGGAGGAGTCTGCTAATCATCTAATCAGCTCTTGGGTGGATCACAGGGTCAGGAGATCAAGACCATTCTGGTCGACATGGTGAGACCCCATCTCTACTAAAAATACAAAAAATTAGCTGGACGTGGTAGCATGCGCTTGTAGTCCCAGCTACTCAGGGGGCTGAGGCAGGACAATTACTTGAACCCAGGAGGCAGAGGCTGCAGGGAGGCAGAGGCTGCAGTGAGCCAAGATTGTGCCACTGCACTCCAGCCTGGCAACAGAGCGAGACTCTGTCTCAAAAAAAAAAAAAAAAAAAAAGTTTTTATTAATGCCCTGAACTTAAGACCTCAAATTACTTCTAAAAATGTGTATCAAAGGTCAGAGTTTTAAAATTAACCCCACTATTTTTTGTTAGGATGGATTTTATTTCTATACTTAGAATATAATCAGTTGTCGAGTAGATGTCCTAATATTAAAAACTTTTTTAGGCAGGAGAAAATAATCCAAGAAGAGTATTGTTTTTTCAGTGATTAACCAATATCGCTGGTATTTTAGAGATGTGCCAAGGGCTCTCTTCCTTTGTGAAATAGAGCATATCTTGTAGTTTGCTTTGTCAGTGTTCTATTAGACTATCAAAACATTCAAATTTTACATTTTGAGTAGTATTTACGCCTGAATTAATTCACAAGTTTCAAGGTCACTAACTTTGATTATATTATTATTTACCAATTTAGTCATCTCTTTATTTTTATAATAGAGCATATAGCAGCACATAAAATGCAAAACTCTAGGAAATAAAAAGTGGCATTTGGATGATGTTGCTCTGAAATTTATTTATGCATTAATTAAACCAATATTTATTAAGTTCCTGCTGTATCACAGACATGGATCCAGGGGCTGAGGATGCAGCAGGCCATCCATAGATAAAGTTACTTCCTTAAGGAGCTTCCATTCTAATGGGAGAGTGTCGTTAAAGAGATATGTAGTAATGTGTAAAATGAATCCATAATGGTAAGTATTATGAAGAATAAAATTGCCGGGTGAAGTGGCTCATGCCTATGGTCCCAGCACTTTGGGAGTCTGAGGAGGGAGGATCGCTTGAGCCCGGGAGTTCAAGACCAGCCTGGGCAGCATAGAGAGACCCTTATCTCTACAAAATTAAAAATAAATTAGCTGGATGTGTGGCGCACACCTGTGGTTCCAGCTACTCAGGAGGCTGAGGTGGGAGGATCACTTGAGCCTAGGAGGTTGAGGCTGCAGTGAGCCATGATCGTGCCACCGCACTCCGGCCTGAGTGACAGAGTGAGGCCTGTCTCAACAACAACAGCAAAACAAAACAAAAAGAAAACTTGTCAGGGCAAAGGGCTGTAAGGTGATCAGTCTGTCAGCGTATGGGGTGAGGTTGAATCACTGTTGCTTTAATTAATGTGGTTAAGGGAGACTTAAGAAGTCGACTCTCTGGGAAAGAAGAGTTCAGCAGAGACCTGTTCAGAAGTATGCTTGGGTGCATTATTCACCTCTTTCGAAAAGCAAATTTTCTTCTGAGCTGTATTTGTAGAGATTCCCATTCTAGACATATCCCATTCTCTGTCCACGCACCTGAAATGCAGAGCCAGAGCCATCGTGATCTTTGGTCTCATCTTGACTATAGCTGGTACCCATAATCCCAGGTGATGTCTAACCATGCCAGGAGCCGGGGTCATTTAGTTTCTTCGTCCACCCCATGCTTTGCTGACTCTGATTCTGGGGCCCAGTTGAGTCCATGCCACTGTCTTTACTGATTATTGACTTTAACCTGGGGTCCTTGCCTGACCTAGATGGTGGGTACTCTTTTCATGCAGTTAGATTCCTTAGTTCAGTCATGCCAACCTCTTTAGGCAAAAGCACCAGCCATGCTGTGAGTTATTATTTACTCTGAATAACCCCAGGAGTTACTCACTAAGCTGCCTGCATAAAACTCTTTTTTCACTTGCTTTTCTGCTCTGACTGTATATAGGGAAAATCTGGGAAATGGCAAGTTTATATATTTTGTCCAAAGCCACAGAGGGAGAACCCATTGGGGTATTTGTTACAAATCCTTGTCTTTACATATTCTAGCTCATTGTTTTGGTCTCTGGGTTAAACAGAGTTTTTTTTAATTCCTGATGTGTGACCTCCTTGATCTTCACTTTCTTATCTCTGAAACAGGAATAATATGAGTACCTATGGACCTTATACTATTGCTGTGAACGTTAAATGAGATAATGCATTTAAAGAGTAGTATGCCTGACACATGGGATATTCAAAAAATCAATTTTTATTAGTATTAATGCTGTTAGTATTAATACCTTTGCCGTAATTCCTCCCTTTATAGAAACGTTTTGGGAATTAAATGTGTGAACAGAATAGTTACTAATAACATTATGAAGTAAATAAAAACAGGCAAATTATAAAAGAGATGTTTGACCAAAATATTTTTGCATAGGTACTGAATTTTTAAAACATTTTATCTATGAAAAAGAAACACTATTATGTGAATCATCAAATTTTTATGCTTTTTATGATATATGAACAATTTCAAAATAAAACCAGTTAGTTTGTAATACCTAAGTTTTAAAAATCTATCTAAAAATAAATATACCTAAGAAAGCTTCCTTGTCTGTTATATTTATTTAATGTCATGGAAAAAAACAGGCTTTTCCCTTGAACTATTGAATTCAACTACTGTGAATCATTCAAGCGTAATAGTAAATAAATGAAAGTAGGTGAATATGAAGAGAAAAAATTTATTATATTTCTACCAGGGTTCCTTGTGGAAATGAGAGTGAGAAAGACTAGACATTATTGTGCTTTCTGAACGGTTTGTGTGACTATGTGAGAAATTATAAAAATGTAGAATTCTATGAAATATTCACCTGTTAGGTGAATTTTTTAAAATCTGAAGTAAATTCTGAAAATGCCCTGTGTTTTTAATAGATTTATCTATAAGTTGGTTAATTTTTGTAAATGGTACAGAAGATAGCTGTCATTTCTCTTTAAAGAGAGGTGGAAACCAAGCAAGCAGTCTGGAAATACAGTTGTTTTTCAAAGCCTAAATTTTAACAGTTATTAAATCACACATATATATGATATATATAGAATCATTATGTGTGTGTTTGTGTGCATACATATATACATATATATATATATATAGAGAGAGAGAGAGAGAGAGGATAGTTTTCATTCAACTTTATAATATTGTGAATGGTGCCTGTTATCAAGATTGCGTCATTCACTGAGTAGAGCTTTAATTTTTTTCAATATGAAAAATGGACCGGGTCATACATAGATCCAGCCCTAACAAGTGAGGAAAAAAAAAATGAAAAAAAGAAAATTGGAAAGTATGTTACAGCCTGAATATTTGCTTTGGAACCTAGAGGCTAATTAGAATATATATGTAACATCTACTAAAGTGATGAATAAACTTACATAATTAAATGTTATGGTTTAAAATATGTATCTCTACTTACTGGACCCTATTCTTTCTAATTTCTCTGCCTGTTATTTTTTATATATCAGGCTTATCAAAAGTAGCTGTGCCTAAACATCCTGAAAAAGTTTCAAAAGTTGCATGCTCAAATCAATGCTAATAACTTCTTGGGAACTAAGGGATAGTAGAATACCGTCCAACACCATTATTTCTTTAGCACGGTCTTCTGTACAGTGAGTCAGAAGAGAAAAGCTGTAAACTTCCCAGCTCAACCTCTAAACCTCATTTTTTTTTTCTCTCTCTCTCTCTGTAAGCACTGTTGCTGTGGCCTGTAAATGAACTGGATGTGCCAGTGCTGTTACTACGATTTCTGGGTTGCACAAAGAAGATATCAAGTCAGTTGTATTACTGATTTTTTTTTCATCTGCAAAGTAAGAATAGGAAAGAAAATGTCTTTTATGTTACAGCTTTCTAGGTAATGAAGAGTAGATAATAAATTTATGAGACAACTAACATGAAGTGAAAGGTTGCATTTCTTTTCATTTAAGAGATTATTTTTTGTTCTTTGGGGGTATGCGTTTATGAAACAGTGAAGCCTTATGCAATCCGAAAAAGAGAAATACAGAGAGAGCAAGAGCCAGAGAGAGAGAGAGGGAACTCCAATTTAGAGAAATATTGAATATCCATCCTCCTTCAGAAATGATTAGTTTTACAGTTGAAAGATTTCATATTTAAAGCAATCCTCTTTGTGAAGTCTTGTGATCCTGCAGTGTGACCACAAACTTAATCAAAAACACACATAGTGGGTGCAAACACTGGTTAATTTTCTCTTTCTCATAACTTGAAGTATATTGTGACCTCCTTCAGTTGGGCATGTCTGAAATGTTGTGTGGCTGTTTTGGTAATTGCCATAATTGACTTTTTCTCTTCCTTGTAATTCAGTGCCTATTTTCCCCATAATTTTCATATTGTGAAGTGTTATTTGACAAAAAAAAAAAAAAAAAAAAAAAAAATGATGGCTTTAGCTGCCACTTGCCTTACATCTGACATCTTTTTGTTGTTCTGCTTTCATGATTACAAAAATACACTGTTACCCACTGTCAGATTTCACTGTCTTTCATAGTTCTCTGTTAGGATAAATTAAAGGTTGAGACTAGGAGCTTTGGGGATTACTGGATCAATGCACACCGTTTTGCATAACGTTTTTATTGCAGAATTCTTAAATATATTTAGGTACTGTCATGGTAGTCATCAGACATATGTGTAGATCATACACACACACACACACACACACACATTTAAATCACCAGCTACTGTTTGCATTCAGTGCACATTATAGCTCTCAGAAGATTGCAAACACTTTTCATTATTGCCTTTTATCTGTCATGCTGTTCAAATGATTTTCCTGGACACTACTAAAGTAGGAAATGGATACAAGTAAATTACAACTTGTACCCATTTCCAACTGTCAAAAAAAGCACTAAAGGAGAAATAGAATATGGACTTCGTGAAATGTTGTGATTTGGAAGCAATTTTTGCTAAATTAGTATATGTAAATGGTCTTTGTTTTGTGAAAGTTCCTCTGAGGTTTTGCAGTGTTTACAATGCAGTTGACTCACAAAAGTGATAGAGTGTTGAAACCAATAGCAAAGCATTTTCAGAATGATAAAATTCATTCTAACTATGGCTGAAAGAGGCAGATTTTATGTGAGTTCTTTTTTAATATTTGAAGATGATATGTTTCATGCAGGACATTACATTTTAAAGGATTTATTATATGTTTGTAGGAAAGTTTAACAAGCAATATTGCTTACCCGGTTGTTTCTCTTTCTGTTTGAAATGCCTGGTTTTATTGAATTAGATTGGGATTTGCTTTTTAATTGTATGTAGACTGTCTAATCTGTAGTCCGGTCTCTGAGCATGTTTTCCATAACAGACTCCTAATACAATTTCATAATGGTGTAATGGAAGCAAGCCAGCTGTATTTTGATACAAAGTGAGCGAGATTGTTTTAAATTTTGAACCAACTCAGCTTTAAACATTTCTTGACATTCTCCTTGGACTCAAAAGGTAGACCTAACAAAGATAATCATCAGAAAAGAGAACGTCTGAAACAAGTGCGGGAATGAATTCATGACAGTTTTGGAGGGGAGTCTTTAATAAAAACCATTCTCCAACCCTCCTTCTCACTGTCAAGTATCAGAGAAACAAAACCCTTTTCCTGAGCCTCAGTCATCTTGTCTGTGAAGTGTAGGAGCTGGATTCAGTGATACCAAATGTCCCTTCTAAGTCCACCGATTTTCTAAGTGTGTATCTAACTGTGAAAATGGATCATCAAAATTCCTCAGAAAAACTAGTCCTTGAGTATTCTAAAGCATATTTGTTATTAAAAATATACACTTTACACTAAATGCTAATATATCACTTGCTGATTAAACCTTAAAAAGGTTTCACTAATAATTAATCAATTGAAGAGAATTGTTAGAAAAATGAAGCAACAGTTTACACCCTAGTAGAGTTTTGGGATTTCTTTAAGCAATGATTTCACCGCCATGGGTGCTCTTTCTCCAAATGATGGATGTGATTGTGAATATCCTTGCATGTGAATGACCATTTGCACTTGTTTTCCCTTTTTAAAAAGTCTTCTTTTCAGCGAAGTAGTGTCTGCTTCCCGTTTGCTGGGGACTCCAGCAGCCGCTGACTGGGAGGAACATGACCTCCTCAGGATAGGGCTGACACTGTCACTGCACACTCCTCACTGGGGGGAGTTGAAGGAGTGTTTGAGATGATCATGGTCTTCGCTTTTCTGTTTGGTCACAGAGCACTTAATTGTGCTTGAAACCTCTCATCTGTCCATGGTTTGATGATCCACTTTCCTTTCTTGTTTATCCTCTTGTTTCTTCAAGATTTTTTGTTTCTTGTGGACTTCTGAAAGTGCCCAGAAGTCTTTTACAAGTTCCATAAAATTTATCTCATATATCTTTATTCTTTGATTATTTTCCCTCAAGTACTAGAGTTCAAAATAATCTTTGCAAATTTATACTAAGCAAACTATAGAAAAAGGGTAACACAAAACACTTAAGAGTTTGGACTGTGGAACCAAAGTGCTTGAGTCCATATCTCAGGCTCTCCCCTTGTAAGCTGTGCAAACTTGAGCAGGTCATTTTATGTGTTTTACCTCATTTTCTCATCTGTAAAATGAACATAATAACAGTACCTATGCTATACTGATGCTTTAAACATTAAAAGAGTTAATAAATGTAAGGATACTAGAATAATGGCTGATTCCAACACAGTAAAGACTCAAATTCAAACATTGGTGTTTAATCTTCAAATTTTGTTTACTGGTATTACCCAGTTAATATTTTCTGAAAGGTCTGTTATCTCAGCTACATTATAATAAATTTTTGTAGAATTACATAGTTTATGAAGAGGTTTCATACAAGTAATATCATTTAGTCTTTGTACTAGTTTTCTGAGATGTTATAGTTATTTCCATTTTACAGATTATAAAGTGAAGGTCAGGAAGGGTAAGTGACCCGCTGAAGGTTGTGGTTATTAGTGGGAGACTGAGCTGTTTGTCCCCAGTCAGCTGATTCTATGGTTGTTTCATTATTCTATGCTGTCAAAATAGATTATAAGTGAGTATATTTCTAGAGGACGATGCATTAAGAGTAGTGCTTATTCTGTTCCTAGTAACAAAGCTCCCGGAAGGTAGTTGATGCTCTGTCAAGTGCTGGGCAACAAGCTGTGGGCAAGTCAGGGGGAAAAGTCCAGTTCACCGAGAAATTATAACCCAACGTGAAGTGTGTTATGATAAAGATTTCCATAGGACTATAACAACCTTCCAAAAAAAAAAGTCACTCTGACCATACAGCTACTCAACAATACAAAAGTAATGAACTGATGTATGCAGAAAATGATAAATCTTGAGGACAGTATATTGTGTGAAAGAAGCCAGAAACAAAAGGGTACAAACTGTATGATTGCTTCTGTGATTTTTTAGGTAAAACTGATCTATAGTGACAAAAATCATGACAGTGGTTGCCTTGGTATAGGATGGAAGGGAGCTGGGGGTGAGGGAAGAAGAAGATGACTGGATAAGGACATGAAGAAGCTTTCTGGGGTGATGGAAGTGTTGTATATCTTGATAAGGATGTGGGTTATGTAGACCTAACATTTGTTAAATGTCATCCAACTGCACCTAAAACCTGGGCAATTCACTTACATAAGTTACACTTCTATTATAAAAATAAAATAATTTACACGGACAATTAAGGAAACTTTAGCAGTGATTATCTATTTAACTTGGAAAGCTCTCAACAGTAAATCTAAAATGGATGCATATGATAGATGGCATTGCTGGCACAGTGTGATAGAGTATTTCCAAGAATATGTGTTTCTTTTTCAAGTACTGCATTTTATGGAACACTCTTGTCCACATATGCTGTGAAGATGAACACACCCTAAGTTATTTTAAAATAATAACAAATCTGCCATGGCTTGAATTGTCTGAGTTTACACTGAGAGGAGAATTTCACAAATTTTATAGGGTGTATTTAATTTTATTCTGTTGCAAAGGTTAAAGCTTTATAATGAATCCAGACAAAACATGGACTTGACAATTTATTCTGTATGTTTTTAAGAGATGTGTAGATAATATTAATCTCAGTTGCGTTCTCACTTTTTGATAACTAGTTCTTCAATTGCTACAGAACCTGACATCAATTCAACAGCAACTTTATTTTGGGTGTCTGACTGCCTTAGAGTACTACTAACAAGCATACTGTCTTAGTCTCTTTGAGCTGCTGCAACAAAATATCCTAGATCGGGTGGCTTAAACAACAAACGTTATTTCTCACAGTTCTGGAGGCTAGAAGTCCAGGCTCAAGGTGCCAGGTGATTTGATTCCTGTTGGGAGCCTTTTTTCCAGGTTCACAGACAGATGCCTTTTTGCTTTGTCTTCACATGGCAGAGAGAAGTCATTTCTGTGATGCTTCTTCTTATAAGAGCACTATTCCCGCTCACAAGGGATCCACCCTCATGACCTAATTACCTCCCAAAGGCTTACCTTCTTAACCCATCACATTGAGTATTAGAGCTTCAGCATATGAATTTAGGGGGTTACAGACATTTAGTCCATGGTGCATAGTCATGTTTAAACACAAGTCTTTAAGTATCACCAGTTTCAGATTAGCCATTGGAAGACAGAAATGATTCTCTTTCCATCAAGCTCTGTGTACTTCATAGTCATTGCATCTAGCTCTTCATCTGTGGATTGTATGACCAGTAGACTTTTATGGGATTTACTTCCTTTTTTAAATAATATACATATAAGCCAAATAGATTAAACAGTGCCCAACACAGTATTGAATATATTATTATCTTATTGTTTGGGGGATGGTAATAAGTACTAATTAAATGTGCTTTGAGATATTGTATTAATATAAAAATGTAGATTTTTCGGAGAAGATACTCATCCACATAATTTCAGGCCTATTATTTTAAATAGATCCTATTCAAGTTCATTTAGCTATGGCTTAATTGGATTACATCCATATTTAGTTTAATTCATAAATTTTAATAATCACTAGTAAACAATAATCTTTGAGTGATGAGACATGATAAATACCCTATAGGTTAAAGGCATGCTCTGCTTTGAAATATAAATGAGATGATTTACTTTACGAGGGAAAAAATAGGAATTTGGTTACTTTTTGTGGCAGAAAACGTGATTTTTTTTGTTTGAGACAGAGTCTCACTCTATTGCCCAGGCTGGAGTGTAGTGACCCAATCTTGGCTCACTGCAGCCTCTGCCTTCTGGGTGTAAGTGATTCTTGTGCCTCAGCCTCTTGAGTAGCTGAAATTATAGGTGAGCGCCACCACACCCAGCTAATTTTTGTGTTTTTAGTAGAGACGGGGTTTCATCATGTTACCCAGGCTGGTCTTGAACCCTTGAGCTCAGGTGATCCACCCGCCTTGACCTCCCAAAGTGCTGGGATTACAGGCATGAGTCACTGTGCCTGGTCTAAAACTAAAATTTTTTGAATACTAAGTAGATTGATGGGTTGAGTCATGTATCCATTTACCATAGATTTCCCTAGGTTTTGGGGACTGAAATATGAATTAGAAATTGTCCTTACCCTCCGTGAGCTTAGTCTATTAAAGGAGATTGATAGGAGGACAGATTTTTTAGCAATTTAGTATGATAATATTTTATCAAAAGTATACTGAGCCTAGAGAAAAGGAATTAATCAAGTCTACCCTGAACCCTGAGTGCATGTGTAGTATGTGTGTGTGTTATATGTGTGTATGTAGGGGTAGAAAGACAGTAGAGTTTGACTGAAAGAGTGAGAAGAAATCTTCCAGTTTAAACAAGGGGAGAAAGAGCATCCCAGGCAGAAGGAGAAACGTGGGTCAAGGAATCATGCGCATTGGGTATCCCGTAAGCTTTTTTAAAGGTATGATGAGAACCAGTGGGTGGGGTTAGAGAGTTGGGAGAAGTCAGAGATCAGAGCGTGCAAGGCTCTAAATTTTAGTATTTGTAGAATTTCTTCTATATGCCAGGCACTATGCTAAGCACTGGGCATTTACTGGTGATCAGAAGAGATACTATGCTTGCCATTGGGGGGCTTACCATACAGCAGGAGAGTCAAATAATGGATGAATACACAATTACAAATTGGATAAGCACTATAATAGAAAAAAAAAAAAAAAAAAAGATGGTGCCTGCCATCTTGGAATCTTGGTCTTGTACATTTAAGTAGACCTGAAGGATGAGAAGTAATCAGTTGGATATGGATAGCTGGTATCATCATGTATGAAGGATAAATGGCAGGAAATACCTGTGTGGTGAACTGAAGGGAGGCCAGCAGGGCTGGAAGGTGGCGGACTGGGTGAGTCAAAAGTGATTAAGATTGGAGAAAAATGGTCAGGAGGTCTGATGGCTCAGGGATTTGGTAATGAGATTGGATTTGATTTAAGGCACAATGGGAAACCATAGGAGGGGTTGTAGGCTGAGGGATGAAACAATGAATTTTGTTTTAAAAAGATTACTCTGGCTGCTGTATAAAGAGTAGATTGGGAGGTAACAAGAGTAGAAATAGGAAGGCCATTTAGGAAGCTATTGTAGGTAGTCTGGATGAGAGATGGTGGTGGCAATGACGACAGGATTTCCAATTGATTGAGTTAAGGGTGTGGAAGAGGAAGAAGATCAGGAAGAAATTGAGGATAGATACGGGCTTTTGTCTGGAAATTGTCAGAGGCCTGTGAACCAGAGCGACTCCATCTTAAAAGCTGAATAAAATGAGGCTAAGACCTCATTTTATTCCCAATTAAGGCATTTTAAGTCACAGGATAAGATAAAAGGTCAACACAGAATACAGGCCATAAAAACCTTGCTAATAAAACAGGTTACGGTAAAGGAGCTGGCCAAAACCCACCAACACCAAAATGGCGACAAAAGTGACCTCCAGTCGTCCTCACTGCTATGCTTTCACCATCGCCATGACAGTTTACAAATGCCATGGGAATGTCAGAAAGTTACCCTATATGGTCTAGAAAGGGGAGGCATGAATAATACACCCCTTGTTTAGCATATCATCAAGAAATAACCATAACAATGGGCAACCAGCAGCCCTCAGGGCTGCTCTGTCTAAAAAGGAGCCATTCTTTTATTTATTTACTTTCTTAATAAATTTGCTTTCACTTTGCACTGTGAACTCACCATGAATTCTTTCTTGCACGAAATCCAAGAACCCTCTCTTTTTAACTTTGCTAAAAACATTGCTAATCCTTTATTTTTCAAAGTCAAGGAAACTTTTCTCTTAAGGTATTACAGCTTTTAACAGTTAAGTGTATTCCAATACGAAATTTTAGAGCATATTTATTTCTCTCTACCTGACATTTTTCAGAATTTTAAAAACTAGTTGTAAGCCTTCTTATGACAATATAGTTATTTACATGAGTGCAATAAAAATCTGTTTTCTTTTGTTACAGGACACAATTTTAAAAATTGGTTATTTTACCAAGGCTTTAACTAAAATGATTTGCTTTCCTTTAAGAAATCAAACTTAACTCGTAAAGTCAGTAAAAACCCTTTAGAAAACTGGCCTCATACCTTGCCTAAAACAGTCCCTATACAGGGTTTCTAACCTGTGCCAAATAAAAAATATCACTTTCTAACAGGTCCAGAAGCCCCAAGTTATCTCGGCAACTCAAAAAGAAAGAAATTTATCCAACTCATAAATATTTAAAGGTACAAACTCATGGCAGGGCTCAGCTTTAAAAAAGTCGTATCTAAAATTCCTTCTATGGAAAAAAGTTCCATCAAAGCCAGTTTTTAAAAAGCCTATGTAAAAAATAATTATTCTTACTGCACTTTATACAAATAATCAGGCCAAGTATAATAAAGCAAAGCAGTCTTACCATAATTTATCTTTAGTGAAAATGGAAAATTGGAAAAAATACTGTTTCAAGGACTATACTACACTTGTTATTAAATTCTAGTCTCATTAGTTGTTTTTAAGTTTATTTCTGCAATTTCAGCAAACCCTGCTTATTCCTGTGAACCAACCAGTGATCTCTAACTGCTGCTCAAAAAATAAATAAAATAAAATGAAATAAAAATAAAAAAACAAAAGGAATAAGTAATATAAAAATCTGGATCAGTATTCTAATTCTGGGCACATTACAGTCAGCTAACAACCCGGTATCAGCTTAGTTCCAACAATTGCCCAGTTCATAAAAAGCCTTCTAATTTAGTTTACTTAAAATAGCTTATTTTGCTTTAGTCTTGTGAAATATATTGCTGTTATACTCTTTGTATAAGAATATAAAACAAGCTTACTGAATGTTTTATTAAACACTTATTAATCTTTCAGATATTACCTTTTGTCAAAACTCAAAAGTTATTTATAAGCCTTACCATATTAATACTTTCTAACTAAGCTCTTCTCTACCCTGAATGCAAGAGACCCCCATAGTTAGGCCAAAATATCATCGCCCCATTCGGCCTAAAAACGTTACAAAAAATACATCTTTGTCCCTGGGCAACCTTTAGGATTAAAGATTCTCTTATAAAAGGGAAGGGGGGGAAATGTCAAAGGTGTGCTAACCACAGCAACTCCATCTTAAATAAAAGCTGGGTAAAATGAGGCTAAGACCCACTGGGCTGCATTCCCAGACGATTAAGGCATTCTAAGTCTCAGGATAAGACAAAAGGTCAGCACAAAGTACAGGCCATAAAAACCTTGCTAATAAAAGTTTACAGTAAAGGAGCTGGCCAAAACCCACCAACACCAAAATGGCGACAAGAGTGACCTCTGCTTGTCTTCACAGCTATACTCCCACCAGTGCCTTGACAGTTTACAAATGCCATGGCAACATCAGGAAGTTACCCTATATAATCTAAAAAGGGAAGACATGAATAATCCACCCCTTGTTTAGCATTTCTTCAAGAAATAACCATAAAAATGGGCAACCAGCAGCCCTTAGGGCTGCTCTGTCTATAAAGTAGTTATTGTTTTATTCCTTTACTTTTTAAATGAACTTGCTTTCACTTTGCAGTGCAAACTCACCATCAATCTTTTCTTGCGTGAAATCCAATAACCCTCCCTTAGGGTCTGGATCAAGACTCCTTTCCTGTAACAAAATGGTTTCCTTCCTTCCCCCTTTCCTTTCCCTTTCCCTTTCCTTTCCCCTTTCCCTTTCCCTTCCCTTTTTTGAAATAGGGTCTCACTCTGTTGCCCAGACTGGACTGCAGTGGTGTGATCACAGCTCACTGCAGCCCTGACTTCCCCTGGCCCAGGTGGTCTTCCTGCCTTAGCCTCTTGAGCTACTGGGACTTACAGGCACGCGCCACCACTATGCCCAGTTAAGGTGTGATCTCTTGAGATGGGGAAGGCTGGCATATAAACTTGCTGGCGGATGAGGAAATCAGTTTGGGAACTATTGGTTTAAGGTTTCCATGAAGCTTGCAAGGTAGGGAAGGGCTATGTATGACATGATTCTGTAGTTCAAAGGTACCATTGCTGTTGAGTTAAAAGTTTGTGAATCATTGAAACCAAAAATGGGAATTAAAGCTTTATGGGAAGGGATGAAATCATCCAGGAATTTAAAGAAGGGGTTCAGTGGAACACTGAACATTTAGACGTCAGGCAAAGGGGGTGAAACTTCTGAGGAGCCTGAGAAAAAACAGGCCCAAGTGGTAAGAAGAAAACTAGGATATTACAGTAGAGTAGAATACCAGGGAGAAGAGGGCTTCAAGAAGAGGCTATGGGGTGTGGCTGTTGAGTAAAATGGAAACAGAACCCTGAGTATTAAATGTCTTACTAGGGCCTCTGTACTTTCTTCAGCTGTAGATGGGAAAGCATTGAAAGATTTCATACCGAGGACTGACTTGACCAGAAAGGTTATTTTCGAAAGGTTCCAGTGTGGGCTGTGTGAACACTGGGCTTAGATTGGAGGAATGGAAATCTGTTAATCCTTTCTACTTTCTAACCTGTTAAATTGCCATAGCTTAAAGTAAATGACTGCAGCACTGGTGGTTTTGGGGGATGGGAGGGGGTTGAAGTTTAACAGAATTGGATTCCAGTTCTGTTCCATTGTCAGCTGCAGGACCTTGGGCACATTGCTTAACCTCTGTTAGCTTTGGTTTCCTAAGTGTAATTTGGGTATAGAAATAGTAGCCCCAACCGAAGACTGTGAGGTATAATGCATAATACAAATAAGTCCTCAATAATACTGTTATTGATACTGTACTTATAAGCATGTGTTTGCCTTTCATAATTACTTTATCTCGTGAATCATTGCACTTCCCCCTTCTCCTGTGGTAGCATTTTAATATTAGTGTTCAACAACCATGTCCTTAACTTTGCAACCAAAGTATAAATGTAACAGTTCTACTCTCTCTGGGAGAATTTCCAAATTGTAGTGAGCGCCTGGCTGTGCACAATTTAAAGTACACTTTCTTTGTCAGAACACATGATTATATTGGTTTGTACTTTAACATTTTATTTCCAGTTCTTATAGCCTTTTATTTCTCGATCTAAGTTTGCTTTGATAGCAGTTGGGGTACTAGAGCCCTTGCTAAGGCAGACATTACCTGGGCATGGATGAATGTTCCAGGGGCAAAAATCAAAGAGTCTAGATGTACTGAATCACTGGGGGAAACTTTCAGTGACTCAACTTGGTGCAGAGTAAGAAACATAAGAAGGGTGTAGCCCCTTGCGCATTTATGAAATAATGGAGACTGAAAAATGCTTACTAAGCAAAACAAAAACAAAACCAAAACCACTAAAAATGTGTTTTCTGCTTTCACAGTGACTTTCATGTTTGCCAGAGTGGTGGCAACAAATCCTGTAACTGCCTATGATCACAGAATATTTAAAGGCTTTTGCCTTGTTAAAGAGTTAGTTTTCAGGCCAGATGGGTGGTTCACGCCTGTAATCCCAGCACTTTGGGAGACTGAGGCGGGTGGATCACGAGGTCAGGAGTTCAATGCCAGTCTGGCCAAGATGGTGAAACCCCGTCTCTACTAAAAATACAAAAATTAGCGGGGCATGGTGGCAGGTACCTGTAGTTCCAGCTACTTGGGAGACTGAGGCAGGAGAATGGCGTGAACCTGGGAGGCGGAGCTTGCAGCGAGCTGAGATTGTGCTACTGCACTCCAGCCTGGACAACAGAGCGAGACTCCATCTCAAAAAAAAAAGAAGGAGTTAGTTTTTTTAAGGATGTTCAGGGAAAAGTAGCACATGGTTGAGGATGATATATATCCATGCAATAATTTATTTGTTAATGATTTGTCAATAATAATGAGTCATGTAAAAGAAATCTGTCTTATTCTGGGACTAATGATGAAAATATTCATTCTCTGATACTCATTAGAACTATCCCAAAGTACAGATTGTTGAATAGCTGACACATCCACAAAGAGTCACAGCTTTATTAATGGAAAAATAGTAATAGACATAAGCTACAAAAACAGAAGCAGTGGCCGGGCCCAGCGGCTCACAGTGTAATCCCAGCACTTTGGGAGACTGAGGTGGGCAGGTCACCTGAGGTTGGGAGTTTGAGACCAGCGTGACCAACACGGAGAAACCCTGTCTCTACTGAAAATACAAAAAATTAGCCAGGTGTGGTGGCACGTGCTTGTAATCCCAGCTACTTGGGAGACTGAGGCAGGAGAATCGCTTGAACCTGGGAGGCAGAGGTTGCAGTGAGCCAAGATTGTGCCACTGCACTCCAGCCTGGGCGACAGAAGGAGACTCCATCTCAAAAACAAAACAAAACAAAACAAAACAAAAACCCGATTATACAGATTGAAGGGGCTATCATCTCAGCGGCAAAATTTACAAAGAGAGTCACACCTAGGACCATATACCTATATCGCTATTTAGTGGAAGTTTGCAGTGAGCCAAGATCATGCCACTGCACTCCAGCCTGAGCAACAAGAGCAAAAACTCCATCTCAAAATGAATGAATGAATGAATGAATGAATGAATGAATGAATAAAATAGAAACAGTCATAAAGAGAAATTTATTTTTATAATGACATTGATAATTGCTACTTAAGTTCTTAAAGCAACGATATCAGTATCTAAAAAAGTTTTATTCAACAGGAACCCATCATTTACAACAACGCAGATAACCTTTTCATTGCTCATAGGACTAATGATAAGTATATAGGTAAAAATATTAAAATAGAAGCTTTGACTTTGACCCGAAAATGGTAGATATGAGATACCAAATTCAGATTCCACACCAAGAGACAAATTTTCAAAGAATATATTAGAAAGTTGTGTCAGGGCCTGGGATTGAAGGAGAGGATCATGAAGACAGAATTTTTGGCAGGAGCTGTCCTGTGAGTGCCTTTCTCTCACCATCCTGACTAAGCCAATTGGGGAAAGAAACTTTCAAGGGAGAACTTGTTTTTTCCCCCATAGGTTTTTGGGGAACAGGTGACATTTTGTTACATGAGTAAGTTCTAGTGAGATTTTGGTGCACTCAGGGGACCAAGCACCTTTAGAGCTTCACATGTTTCCTGAAGTTGAAGGAACTTATTGGATGGATGTCTTTATTTCTGTTTAGAAAGTCTAAAAGGGTCAAGAGCCAGGCCAGTTAGTTGTTTCTCACAAAGTGGAGGAAAGAAGAGGTGATTGCATTGGGATTGGCCTCCACTCTTAGCGGCAAGGGGGATTTCTAAATGTGTCTTGCAGACAAGATATGAGCCACCTGTGCGAGAGAGTCGATGCCCTCTTGGGCCCTATCCAGAGAGCTGCTAAGAGAAAGAAACAAACCCCAATAGAAGTTACCTTGAATTCCTAGGGGTTGTAGAAGGAGTGAGTGATGGGTGGGGGAGACTATAGCACCCACATTCAGCACAGCAGGTGACAGCAGTCCAGGAGTGAGTGCCTTCTGAAGAAGCCATGAGCCTACCATGTGAGAGAGAGAGGTGGCTGTAAACATGGGCCAGACCCAGAGAGCATCTGTGTGACCAGCTACCAACTGTGACATGTAAGAATTTTCTTATTTCCATTGTTTCCTTTTTCTCACTACTTAAACCCCATAGTTCCAGAAAACAGCTGTCAAGAGGAGCAGAAGGATCAGAGGAGGTGAAAAAGGAAAAGAAGGGGCTGATCATACCTTTTTTCACTCGATCATACCTTTTTTCACTCAATCATACCTTTTTTCACCTTTTTTCTGATGCTGGTCTGTAGCCCACCCTAACTGGGAGAGGGAGGTGTCTATAACTTGAAAGTTTCAAGTGTGACTAATATGCTGAACTGGGCACTCTAATTTCTGAATTGGGACTGTGTTTGATAACCTAAAATGATTGTATGGCATCATATTATTTAAGAGTTAGAAAAGTAAGTGGACTCTTTGAATTGTCATGTAGAGGGTAGAAAAGAACTTTCACTATTAAGTCATGGTAAAGGGATAGTGGAAGGTAATATAAAGGTATTCTGTGACTCTACTCTTTGAGTAGAGTCTTGTGTGAGTCCAGAGACATATATATATATATATATACAAAAAGTGTGTGTGTGTGTGTGGTGTGTAGTATGTATATATTTTAGTTTCAAGGAAGCATTCACTGAAAAATTGATTTCTTTAAATACAAAATATTACCATGCCAGAAAAAGGCATAAAATGCTAGAAAATGATGGTTTAACAAGAGTTGTACTTTTAAAACTAAAAACATAAAAATATATCCTTAACCTTATTAGGATTAAAGGAAATCACTATCTTTGATGATAAATGAAACACCACGCACTTACTTTCTTAATATTTTTTCTGACATTTTATAATTAATGAATACGATCATGCTTTATTATAATTGTAAATATATTCTGTTTAGCCCTCTGTCTTCAATTAAAAGCTGTTATGAGACCAGAGACTCTCTTCCTCGTATTAAATTTAGTTGAAAAGATGACTTATGGAGCTAGATTGCCTAGTACAGTAAGTAGCTCTGCCACTTAACTAGCTGAGTGACCTTTCATTAAATTCTTAATTTGTTTGTGCCTCAGTTTTCACATCTGTGCAGTAGACATCACAATTGCACCTGTGTTATATGTGGTTATATTAAATATACAGATATGCATATATTTTAAGAATATAAACATATATGTATATATGGAAAGTGTTAGCAAACAGTTTCCTATTTTATTGTTACATATTCTGATTTATATCTTTTTCTCTGTTCTTACAAACAGAGAATGAAATTTCAGAATGTCTGAAATGTTGCCTCAAAAGTGATGCCATCTACTGTGAGTGGCTGCTTTAAGAATCTTGAAACGAGGGCACTCAAATCAGTTGTCATGGGATGTCACACTTTTATAATAAGCCAGCTTCCTGAGCGTATGATTGTGTGGACAAGAAGTACAAGACACAGGAGAGCCCTAGTGTGATCTTTCAGCTCGTTTTGTGCTCTCTGGTTGTATGTCAGTTGAAGGAATTATCTGGTTAATTCCAGCTATCAACAATTTCACAATGCTGTGTCACAAAGGAATCTGACTTTAAGAATCTCCCGCATAATTTTATTGAAACTGCTTAAAATGTAATGTAGAAAGTTAATATTGCCCCAAATTTCACAAAGAACTTTTTTTGAGACAGAACCTTGCTTTGTTGCCCGGGCTGGAGTGCAGTGGCTCAATCTTGGCTTGCTGCAACCTCCGCCTCCCAGGTTCAAGCAATTCTCTTGCCTCAGCCTCCCAAGTAGCTGGGACTACAGGCACGTGCCACCACACCTGGCTAATTTTTGTATTTTTATTAGAGATGGGTTTCACCATGTTGGCCAGGCTGATCTTGAATCTCGACCTCAGGTGATCTGCCGACCTCGGCCTCCCAAAGTGCTCTGATTACAGGTGTGAGCCACTGTTCCAGGCCCCAAAGAGCTTTTATATTAGAGAAAAATAATAATGTAAAATATAAGTTAATATATTAATATGAAATATATCAGTCTACATCACATATGTTGTATTAGAATGAGCTTTTATATATTTCATATGTCTTATTTATTCAAGCATGTCAAGTAAGTGACAAACTTTGATAATAGTAATTGTTTCCAGTTAATAATGGAATACTCACGACACAGAAAGTGTTTCATTTATCGTCGAAGAGAGTGATTTCCTTTAATCCTGACAAGGTTAAGGATACATTTTTATGTTTTTAATTTTGAAAGTTCAACTCTTGTTAAACCATCACTTTCTAGCATTTTATGCGTTTTTCTGGCGTGGCAATATTTTGTATTTAACCCAATAGTCGAATATTGCAACTAGAAGTGGGCTAGTGTGCTATGTCCTTTTCCTGGTTAGTTACCAGATTCTCTGTTCTTCCAAATGTTACTTGGAGAACTCTTCAGGAGTAATTGTTTAAATCTGTTGTACAAATAAGCAGCTATGTGTTCAGAATGGTTGAATTTATATTGATACCAAAAATGGCCAAATGATTTGAAAGGCAAAATCGTAATTACCAAAGCCAAATAATTTTTCTGAAATTTTATAAATGCAATAAATGTTAATTAGCAACAATTAAATATGTGCGTAAGAAACAGTGCTCTTGTAAGAAGCACATCTAAGTACATCTGTTCTTAGGCAAATGAATATAATGCTCATTCAATAGATCTGATTTTGCATTCTGGAGACTTAACTTTTTGACTGTGTGGCTTTTGCCAGATTGCTTAATCTTTCTGAGTCTCAGTGTTTTAGTCTGTAAAATGAGAATAACCATACCTTAATTACTGTGAGAATTGAAGACATTTCTATATAATCTATGGCATTAGCAATGAGGAAGAAAGCTCGTAGGACAATACCTGGCCTATAAGTGTTTCTAAATGATTGAAAAATCTTACTATTATTATTGTTAAAGGCATTATTATAAATAAGTTATTAAACCAAATTAACCCTATTTTCTTCTCTTACCTCTCTGCCTATCCACTAAAACTGTAGAGAGAATCAAAGAAGGTGAGGCAGAGAATATACGTTGTAAATTTTCCAGTGGCCACACAAATGTAAAATGCTATCATTTAATTAGGATGAGTTATACAATTTTATGTTTAAAGTCAATTAAAGTGATATTTTCCAAAGCTTTAACCTTTGGCTTCTTGATATATCAAACACCTAGAAATTAAAATGGATAATCTTGATTTATATAGTGTTTCAGAGGTTCTTAATTGTAGTTCAATTGTAATTCAAGAGTTACAATTTAACTGTATCTAAAATGCCCTGAAAATATTCCCGCTAAGCTGTGAGTTATAACCAGGCAATTTGGAAGCTCAGGTTATAAAATTTATGTTTAATGGTATTGATAACACTTGGCCTTTTAAAAACCCCCGAGCAACTAACTGTAGTTTTATTTGATCCAAATTTCTCTTGGTTATTATTTCCAACCTGGTGTTAGTTGTCAAATGTTTTGGAGCAAAATCTGGTTATCAGAAATCTTGAAATTCTGCCCGAGTCCAAGAAGAAGAAACCTATTTGAAATTTAAGATAGTTGTTAGGACAGAGGCTAGATACACTACCAACTCCCAGAATCAGTTTGCTTATTAGGCATTTTATGGATTTTACCATTCTGTGGAATTGATAGAAGGTGTACCTTATTTTATTTTGTTTTGTTTTATTTTATTTTATTTTACTTTAGAGACAGGGGCTTGCTCTGTCACCGAGGGTGGAGGACAGTGATGTGATCACAGTTCACTGCATTCTTGAACTCCTGAGCTCAAGCAATCTTCCTACCTCAACCTTACAAGGAGCTGGCTGGCACTACAGGTGCACACTACTATATCCAGCTAATTAAAAAAAAGAAAAACAATTTGTTTTGTAATGACAGGGTGTCACTATGTTGTCCAGGTTGGGTGTGTTTTCTCTACGTCTAAAATATAAAACTTTTACTCTTGAGAACATAGAACTTCTTTTAGTATTTCTAAATACAACTAAAGACAGGAATATTAAAGATTTATTCGACACGATACAGTGTCCATTTCTTATAAAATCCATTGGCTCTGGAGCCAAGTGTCAGATTATTAAAGTTTATTAAAGCTCTTGCTCATAGCTTTTGTTTTGCTTTTAAGAAGTGAATGTAACTAGCATGAGAAATGTCTTTTAGAAATGGAGTTGCCCTAGTGTGAAACTATGTCACTAACATAAAATGGCCTTCAAATTTAAGGCTGTAATCGGTATTATAGCTTCATCATGCTATACCGAAGGAAAAATACTCTTTAATCAAAGGGGTTCATATTGTTCATTCACTTGTTCTACTTACCTTAAAAATGCTGAGTGGTAAATGCTAGAATTTCTTCCATTACACTTATAACACAGATGTATCTGAAGCACAGGTTTGCAAAGAAATGGCAATAAAAGATTCAGCAAGATGCAAGAATTCTTTTGTTGTATTCCTTAGAAGGTGGCAAAAGAATCTGTTTTTGGAAAGGGCTCGTACTGCTAGGTGAAATTCCCTTTCTTCTCCTATTTCTAAAGAAGAAACTTCAAGAGGCTTTTGTTTATGTAAAAAGACTGAACTTGAGTAATCTAAGATGTTGATATGGAAAGAGTACCTATTTCTCCAATTTTTAAAGGATTTGTACCTTTCTTCCATCTCTAACAGGGTAACAAGTGTAGTGTTAATTTAGTTGAGTTATACTTTCTATATGAGTTTGCTAACAGAAGTTGACGTAAAAGCCTTTGTGAAGAAGCTTGATTGGTTTCGTTACCATGGCAACATGGTTGCATGGAAGAATGATTTCCTTTAGGAACCTTTCCTAAACGCTGTTTTGTGCCCTATAACGATATTGCTAGCTTGCCATCCCTTGTGAGGAGGTGAGAGGAGATCACTTTCAGGGTCAACTTTGTATCTTGTGTTTATAGATTATCCTTAGCAATCAAAAGACTGTTTGGCTCATCTCATTCTTTCCATAGCTGAACCAGTTCTGTTCTTCTGTATACAGTGATAACAGGAGCCTCTCACAGACCTTTATATCTTAAAATACACAAAGAAAAAAGTGAATCTAGACCAATGATCATATTCTGTTAAGTGCATTTCCTAAAGCTAATGTCTGTTATGGATTTTTAATTTCCTGCTTATCTTTGTTTGAAATTCTGCAATTTATCAATAATTTGTCTTGTGAGTGATGTTACTGTTTTGAGGAGACAAAGGGTTTAACCAGTAAATAGATCAGCAGGAGCTTCATTTAAAATCCTTAGTAGTGGTTTGGTATTCTGCAATTGCTATAAACCCTAAGGCATACATTTGAGATTTCCTTTGTTATGGGGTAAATGTCTGCTCCATTAGCACAGCAATTGTGTACAAAAATGCATCAAATCACTCAAGTACCACCATAGGGTGTTTTCCAGTGGTTAAAGCAGGCTAATGGTTATTTCACTTGTACATTCAATAATAACAGCAGTAAGGTCTATTATAACTATTTTTCTAATCAGCCGCATGTTTGCATTTTTTCATTTTCACCCCTTGATTTAAGTCCTTGGAATCAGATACTCCAAAACAGACTTAATGGCTTTAACTAAAGAATTGTATCAACACTGTTGGTACCAATTATACAGTGACTTAAAAGTTGCCTGGGAATAATTTTTTTTGCAGGAGATGAGGGAAAAAAAACCCATAATCTCGAACTAATGGGAATATTTTAAAGATTGCAACACATAGCTTCTAACTTTTGACACCATAATTGGTAACAAAATTTATATATAATAATATGACATGATTATATTGGAGTTTCTGTTTTATTTTGATGAGTAAATGTTAGAATTTAAATTTTTGTAACTGCTTATGGATGCTCATTTTCAATTTCTAAATGAATCCTTTCATCTGAGTTGCCTGAAATGACCCTGCTGGTTAAACAAACTATTGGGAAAGACTGGATCACATTTTGAGCCTAACTCACCTCAGTATTTGTTTTTGTGTATTTTGGATTTTGTGGATTATTTTGGAAGATGTATGTTTCAGTAGCCTACCATTCCCTGTGATTAAAGTAAGCCAGTTAAATTTATGACAGGAGCAGCAGCAGAGGCATGAAGTTGAAGACCAGGAAACGGCTTATATCAGATGTGGAATTTTCAAATGCCTGGTTCGACTCTATATCTTCTTTCCACATTTCTCTCTCACTGTCCCTTTTCTCAATAAAAATGAAGAGAAAATGAAAAAAAAAAGAAAAGCTAAATTATATAAAGTGATGTCACCTTTAAATATGAGATATGACAATTCTTGTCCACTGCCAGGATTGGAGCCACAATAAAGCTAAGACAGATTTGGCCATAGTTGAGAAGAGCATTTATTGAATAAGAAGAGGTAGTTTCAGACAAAATTTGCACATTTGTTCAAAGTTACTGTCTATTGAAATGAACGCTCTTCTCCAGAAAGCTATGTGAATGCACATTATAAATAAAACTTAAGTTTCAATCATGGAAGTCCTCCCCTCTTATTAAGGTTAAGTGTTCTTCTAAGTTAACTTTATGATTTTAGTAGCCTTTGTCTATCTCATACTAGTTGTATAATCTATACTATGTGTGTATGTATGTATGGCACCCCTTTTCCAGTGAAGGACCTCACTTCCTCATCCGTGGTTATGCTTAACTTGGATGGTTGCGTAATCTATGTCACAGCTGGTTTGTGCTCTCTAACCTCAGCCCTTGTTTTTCTCTCTGCCCTTGGATGGCTGTCTTCTGTTTTCACTCACCATTTCAATACATTTTGACTTGCTCGTGTCACCTAGGGTTTCCTCCTCAGGTATTTTTTCTTCCTTAATTTCTTTGCTGTCTTTGGTGCTGTGGACCTCACCCTTTCTGGGGTGTTCCTATGGGTCTCAGCTTCAGGTTTACAGCCGCCCCTGGTTTCCTGAGCATTCCTTCTGTGGGTTCTTCCCCTTCTTCCCACCCTCCTCTGTTTCCTTCACTTAAAGCAGTTCTCTGTGAAGACATTCTTGCTTAGTCTTGCCCTGTGCCCTCACTCATTCTGTAGATATAAATGAGGGCACTTCATTCATAGCTGCATATGAAATTACCATATATGCAGAAGATGCCCTGCTCTATATTTTTAGCCTTGACTTTCTGGCTATATGGAGGGCATCAACTTTTGTGTTTCAGGATGGCATCCCTAGGCTTTAAAAAAAAAAAACTTGCATAAAGCCACTTACTATATATATAATTTGTATTTAGTTCTAAATCAATAAAGTTTTATTGAGCATCCATTATGTGTCAGGTGCTGTGCTCTGGGGAGATACCAAGGTGCAGAATCCATGGCCCATGCCTGGCTATTTAGAGGGGAGAAAAATAAACCTGTTTACCCTTCAGCGTTGTGTGACAGAGGAAGGCCAGAAGAAATGTGAAAGCACCTAAGAGAAGTAACTAACTCAAGACTCGGAGGGGGAAAAAGGTGGACCAGGACCAGAGAAGACTTCTCAGATGATGTCGTCATTTTCTTTTAAATTTCTTCCTCAGTAAGCCAATTCTTTCTGTGATATTAGACAGCAGAACTGTATTGCTTAACAAAGTAGCTCTGCAACTCAGCAAACCATCTCTTGTATATTTATCAAATGAGTAAATGTGGCCCTTTTTAAGGGAAGCGAGCCTCACAGCTCATGACAGAAGAGAGAAGGAAGGCCTGGTGCGGTGACTCATACCTGTAATCCCAGCACTGCAGGAGGCAGAGGCAGGAGGATCGCTTTAGCACAGGAGCTTGAGTTCAGCATGGGTAACAAAGCAAGACCTTGTCTCTAACAGAAACTTTTTAAATTGTCTGGGCGTGGTAGCATGTGCATTGTAGTCACAAGTACCCAGGAGGCTGAGGCAGGAGGATTGCTTGAGCCTAGGAGGTTAAGGCTGCAGCAGTGAGCTGTGGTAAAGGTTAGGAGAAGGAAAAGGAATAGCATGCATTGTACTTGTTCCCTAAGATGCATTGTGTTTGTGGCTTCTTTTTCGAACTTTTGAGATGCTTTTGAATTCTGATAAGCTATTCCTTTGTGGCTGGTGACTCCCTCTGGTCTCTTCCTCTCCCTCCCGCCACCCCACGACTCCCCTTTCCTCAATGCTTCCTCCTTGTCTGGTCTCGTATGCAGACTTAATGACAGTGATAATTATTCTACCCTCCAGGTCATTAATGAAAAATGTCCACTGGAGCACTGCCCAGAATTGAACACATTGGAGCCCCATTTATTATACTCCCTCTAAGGCTGACACTTTTCTATCAATAGCTCCCTACTGGGCATGACCTTCCTGGCATTTCATAGCTATGCAGTGTAGATCCTGTTTTCTCAGTTTATTGATGATTATGTCACGAGGAGCAGAATCAAAAGCTTTGTAAAAATCCGAATATAAATTGTGTCTTGCTTCTTCCTTTGATCTACTGGGCCCGTCACTCCATCGGGAGAGATTAGATTATTTTGACAGGGTGGAGTCTGCATCAGGCTATGTTACTTATTACTCAAAACTGTTTTCCTTAAGATGTGGGCAGTTAGATCTTTCTCTAAACAATGTTTCTGAGGTAAGTCCAAGATCATTACTGTCCTTTAAAAAAAAAGTTCGTATATTTTATTAGCCTTCAAGCCCCACCCAGTCCTCCTCTCAAGAGTTTATAATGTTTGTTACCTTGCTATGGCATTGGCTAATTCCTTTGATACACTGGGTTGAAGGTCAACATGGACTAAAGATTGGAAGGTTGGAACGAAGTCACTTTATTGAACTCTTACCAAATTTTCTCCATTCCCTGCCTCTCTTACCTGATCTTTCTTAAGTTGTTGCACATGTACTTTCAGAATGTATTAAATAGCTTTATCATCTATGGAAATTATTTCTTCCTTTGAGAGTAAAAAGTAAGTGGGAATTGATGGATGTAAGTTTACCAAAGCAGGAGATTCTTAATTAGCAAATACATGGAAACTCTACCCAACTATTCCTGGGTCTACAAGTAATGTTATTATCAAAGAATGACTGACATTATTTTCTATAAGAACCCATTTATGTAGATTCTTATGCTTTAAAATATATATGTATACATGTGCAGACACAAATATATATGTATGTCTATCTGTGCATGTATATAATTGCTAGAAATAATGTAGCAGCTTGGTAACACAGGAGACCTTTCTTCATTTTTTAAAAGAATGGAAGTCTGTTGGGGATCTTGCCATTCTACATTTAGCTTTCCCTAATGAGTACTTATTTTTTCTCTTTTGTTTGTGCCATATGTAGGATAGGAACATGCAGCCTGCTCCTCTGCTATTTATGTTCAGGTATCCACTCAGCTGGTATAAGGAGAACCTTGATCTTTATGGAATGTTTCGTAATTCCAGAATTCCCCCATCTGTGTTGTCTCTCCCGAAGCTTCTCTGTTCAGATCTTCACTCAGGCCTCACCCCGCCCAGGTGGATGTCTTTCAGATGGGAAATGCTCTGAGATCCTTAGGAAAAGGTGGAAATATCAAGAAGAGTTTGCATGGGAAACGAGGTGAATTTCTAGGTTGCATGTAAGACAAATCCAGTTTCAGTAACAGCAGGTGATGAAATTGAATTACAACTGTGTTGTTTTTCTGGGGGCAAAGATACTTTTCTAGACTTTTCCAGTAATATGAGAAAGCGCATATGTTGAGAATATATAATTTTAATAGTTGAGGCAGTAGATAGCCTTTCAGAAAACAAAGTTTGTCTTTGTCAGTGATTAATGTCTTTGAGTTATAAGGCTCTTTAGAGCAGGAGTTGAGAATGATTGTTCTGTTCCTTAGTGACCTCAGGACTGTTTCTCCTGATTGGGCTTGGGTTATGTTTGTAGCTAATAGAGCTTTGTTAAAAATTATATTCATTTATTCAGTTCCACAAACACTAATGGACCTTTTCCATGAACGAATTCAGTTGGCAGATTTTTATTGTACTCTTACCTCCACCCAGGTGCTGGAGATCATAAACAGGTTGCAGAATCTCTCCTCTTTGTGCTCATAGCCTAGGGGGTCAGTGGACTTGAATATAAATGATGAAATTCAGTGGTGTAGATGCCAGCATCATGGTGGTAGAATGTTGAGCTTCACTGTAAGGGATTGGTACTGGGAAGTTGTCGGGGAAGGATTCTCTCAAGCAAGAAAGGAGATGGAGTCCATGAGTGCGATCAAGACTGTGCCTATTAATTGTTTAACCTGCACTATCTTTATAGTTTTTATTAGTTGCTGGAGTAGTTGCTTTTTGTGCCCTAAGTCAGATCCCCTTGGTTACCTTCGATTTCCCTCACAGCTGTGATTCTCTGAATGCTGACTGCATCCCGCCTGGGGCACAGTTGTTTCCTTTCTGTTCAGGGCTTTCTCCCAAACTGAGGAAGCTTAGTCAGCACTTCAGCAGGTACAGTTGCAAAGTGTAGTGGAATTAATGCCCCTAAGAAGAACTCATATCCAACAAGGGAAAGGGGCTTGGAGGATAAATGTCCATGCCTTCCCTTATCCACAGGGAAGATTCTATGAGCCTCTGAGACCTCATGAAGACCCCGTGGTTGATTTGTATTCTTTCTTTGCCCCACTTTTCTCTCTCCTGATTCTTGGAGTTAGTTCTGAAAAAAACTACTTGGAAGTCCTTGTCACAGGCTCCACTTTCAGGGTAACCAAAATTCAAACAGTTGCCAACATTTAAAAACTGGAGAATGGCAAATAAAAATTCAGATCTCTACTTCTCTTGAAACACTAAAGATGTGATAACTATCAGAATATGTTCCTTTAGAGCAATAGTCAGCTGATGCTGAAGAGTGGCTGATTCTTAAAATGAGGTTATCTTAACTTTTTAGGACATCCTAATGCCCATGTAGTCTGAGTCTTCCTTCAAAATACCCACACAGACTCTAAAAGCAGGGGATCTTGAGATCCAGGGTAATGTCTGAGTTGAGACTTTCCAAGGTAAAGGAGGACAACCTTTGAAGAAGGTAACCAAGCAGGAGGGAGAAGGCTCTACGTGGCAACGGTAACATCATCTCAAAGCCAAGGAAATGGGCAGGTCGTTTATATCTCCCCAGGATTTTTTGCATGTGCAATAGTCTACCTTTTTCTTTCCAAAGTCTATCATAGTATGGCAAAGGATGGAGTCATTCAATAGAGTTATGCAATTCTGGCTTTCCATCAATTACAAAAAATATGACTATCACCCTTTATTAATTGGATCGTTATACAAACAGCCCTGCAGTAGTAAACACCCAGTGTGTGGCAGTGAGGCATATGTTTGTCATATCCATTAGGGGAGCACTTGGGGCCCAGAGGACTGATGAATTGGCCCACATTGTCTTACTACACAGCTGTCATAACTTCTCTGATAGCAGGTGATCGTTCTGCAAGAGCATGTCAAATTGGTGCTTATCTCTTATGACATCTGTTGATGGAAGCTCCCTTTTAGGTTTGATCCACACAATGACCTTGATATTCCTGGTGAAGAGTAAAGGCTCACAATTATTGTTTTTAGAAGGAGAGACTTGTAGCTTCTGCCTCACACCCGTCATATCAAATTATCAGGCTGAAACTGATAATACAATGAACACTGGCTCTCGACAGCAGTGTTATATCTGCTGGATTTGTACGCAGAATAAACCTTCTGCCAGCTATATCATAGAAATCCATGGAGATAAAATGTAGTTAACACCTGGAGTTTTTGAGGTATGTGCTCAGAGACTCTGGTTGTGGACGGTAACATCTATTTCATAATGATATCTTTGAGGACTAAATCTTTAAATCTAAGAAGTGGAAAACAGTAGTTGAGCTGAGAGTTTTACAGATTTCAGGGAGGTGTAAATAGAAAGAAGACAGCTCCTTTGGAAAATGGAAAGATGGTGGGTATTGGGTTATTGGCTCCACTGTTAGGCCTATGAGACCTTGGAGGAGTCAGTCAACCTCTGGAAATCTTGTTTTTCCGCTTGTAAGACGCAGATGCCAATTTCTATCCTGGCTACCTTACACTGTATGTCAGAGATTATAAGAAACTTGGAAACACTTTTTTTTTTGTTGGCAAAGAACTCTATAAACATACAACGGTGATATTGTTTCAGTCTCTGAATATATAGATATTATAAAACATTAAAGTGTGACACTTTAACAACTAGTATTTTTAAGCTTTTGTTTTGTGGAGATAGATGAAGTATAGGATGCTGAAACGGGCACCAAGTAGAGTTAGGAGATCTGTTTTCAAGTCTAAATGATGTAACAACTAGCTTGGTGACCTTGAACACCAAACTTTGGTCTTGGTTCGTCTCACTGGACAGTGGTCTCTGACTTTCCTTCCATTCCATTCTTTTGTTCTATGAATAGTGGCTACTTTTATTTGCTTGAGCACGTGTATTCCATCTCGCAGTGTTATTTCATCTTTGTGATCAGGAAGTGTAAACACTGTTCATACTTCAGTCAGCGGTACTTAATTGCATATAAAGCATCTGGGGAGCGCTTTGAAAATGGGTATTTCAAGACTCCATATCCAGAGAGTTTGATTCATTGAGTCCAGTCTGGGTCCTAGGAATAACTATTACCAACATCCCATTTAAATCTAATGCAGGTGGCGTTTTGAAAACCATTGGTGTACAGCATATGTACATTTCATGTTTTATTAATATTTATTAATAATTTACAAGATCAAAAAGATATTATTTTGATTGTTTGTTATTTTGTATTGAGTCTCCTGCTTTACTTCCACTACTAAATTGGCTTTGCATAAATACAGTGGGCCAGGATTAACCAGGATTATTGAGTGTCTCTGGGCTTTACCGTAGTGTACTATGGTTTTGCATATGTAAGTCATATTCTTTCTGGTTTTATCCATGAAAGCCAAAAAAAAAAAAATAAATAAATAAATAAATAAATAAAGGCCTCTAAAATTCTACTGGCACACAAATTTTGTATTTGGAGTTTCATTACAGTCATTTTACAGTTAGTGAATGTGAGGTTAGCTTAGTGCTTTCCCAAAAGTACTTACCATGAAAAAGACTGGAGACAGTGTCTGCACAGAGTAGGATTGTGGTGAAGGGAGCAAATGGGAGCAGCACTGTGGTTGCTGTTCTTCACCTCTCACACTTCCCATTTAACTATAGAAACCTCTATTCCAGCTGTATGGTGGCATCCTTGACTCATTTGTGCTTCTAAATCCTAAATCAGTTAGACGTGCGAACAGGATGTTGATGAAAGAAAAAGACAAAACACGATGATACTTTTGAGTTTAAAGTGATGTCAAGGATGAAGAGCAGGAGGAAATCAATTGAGGACTTTCACTACCTCGTGCAAAATGCATAGCATTTTCATACTGTAGAGCACACGTGTCCCCAAGCAGTGTTTGAAATTTAGTTTTCTAACTTATGTAGAACTGTACGTACAAGAGTGAATACACTAGACTCAATTAATGTATTCAGTGGAATATAGATTCTCTTTAGACCCATTTTGCCCTGTCTTGTCATACATACCACTGTTGCCCACCTTCACTATATATTTTATTAAGGGTTCACCCCTAAGGTGAAATGGAAGGACTGTGGATAAGAAACAAAATTCAGCAAAGAGCAGACCACACTTGTTGGAATTGTTAGTAAAATCAAGTTCCGAATAACCATGAAAGATTTTTTGTGTTTTATTTCATAAAATTATATATAAAAGGGTGATGATTAAGATATGAAGTAAGCTCTAACCAAATCCATATTAAAGAAAGCAAAATCCTTAAAAAAAAAAAAAGCCACCATTCTAAGTTCTTTAACCATTCACAAATAAAACTACCCACACAGAAAACTAGTGAAACTTTCTAAATAATAGTTTAATTCTCTCCTAATGTGTAGTTACTTTGTTTGATTATAGTGATTATAGTGTTCATTAGTATTGATTGGGTAGGTAGGTGCAGTGGTTCATATCTTCAAATAAGCTGGAGTCTGTGAAAACTCCCAGCTTTTATTTTCATCTTTTTAAAGCCTTACTTCTCACTTTGTTGTTGTTGTTGTTGAGATGGAGTCTTGCTCTGTCACCCAGGCCGGAGTGCAATGGCGTGATCTCGGCTCACTGCAACCTCTGTCTCCTGGGTTCAAGTAATTCTCCTGCCTCAGCCTCACAAGTAACTGAGATTACAGGCATACACTACCATGCCTGGCTAATTTTTTGGTATTTTAGTAGAAACGGGGTTTCACTGTGTTGCCCAGGCTGGTCTTGAACTCCTGAGCTCAGGCAATCCACCTGCGTCAGCCTCCCAAAGTGCTGTGATTACAGGCGTGAGCCACCGTGCTTGGCCTGCTTCCCACTTCTTTCAGTGTCAGCAGCTATTCTCTTAACATAAATATTTTTGTCACTGTAATTGTGATAGAACAAAGGCAGTTCCTGGGTCTTCCTACATTTTAGTCGTCCTACTTACTCCTATGACAGAATTAGGTTTTTATTTCCATCGAATAAGTTATATAAGTGCAAATATATTTCTGGCACCATTATAGTAGATCTTAGTACAGCAGCCAAATGAAGGGAGTGTGTTTGAGTACTTAATTTGGGCAAAGTGGTTTTTAAGATATGTTCTAAATATCTTCTATTGAAGCCCCTTTAATCAGATGGAACACATTAAAAAATCAGAACAGAATTTCACATAGTTACAGTAAAGTGGTCAAGTCAACTCTTAAGCCAGCCAAGGTGTGAAATTAAAATATTGGCTAGCCTTAAACATATACAATTAATTTCAGGAAGGCTTTGTCAATACTTGCTGGATATTTACAGATAATCTAATAGCACACACTTTTTAAAGCTACATGACTGATAGAAGTCAATGTAAAAGGGGGTAAAATGGTTTTGTTTGAGTGTAGCAGGCACTATTTACATCTCTGGAAGTGTTCTGATAAGAGATAGGTTTGAATCTGTTCATTACATATGAATATTGGTTCTGTATTTTTTTTAAAAATTGTATGATTGCAGTTTGAATTTTGAAATCAATTTACTGGTGATGTCAGCATTTTATAACTCTTGGGAAATGGAAGTGTGATATTTATGTGCACATTAAGATGTGCACATTAAATTAGCTTCTTAAAAATACAAGAAAAACAAAATGCGTAAGCTGGCCGGGCGGGGTAGCGGCTCCATGCCTGTAATCCCAGCACTTTGGGAGGCCGAGGTGGGTGGATCACCTGAGGTCTGGAGTTTGAGACCAGACTGCCCAACATGATGAAACCCTGTCTCTACTAAAAATGCAAAAAGTTAGCTGGGTGTGGTGGTGGTTACCTGTAATCCCAGCTACTCGGGAGGCTGAGGCTGGAGAATTTCTTGAACGCAGGAGGCGGAGGTTGCTATGAGCTGAGATCATTCCATTGTGCTCCAGCCTGGGCAACAAGAGTGAAACTCCGTCTCGGAAGAAAAATAAATTAAAAAAAAAAAAATTGTAAGCTGTAAATTATAGCATTGATATCAGAAAGATTTTCCTATTCTGTCTGTATTTTTCTGTTTTTTTTTTCTATTGCAGTTGAGGTTTATAATGATTTTCCAAAATTGACAAGCCACGGGCTTTCGTTTTTTTTTTTTTTGAGACGGAGTCTCGCTCTGTCGCCCAGGCTGGAGTGCAGTGGCTGGATCTCAGCTCACTGCAAGCTCCGCCTCCCGGGTTTGCGCCATTCTCCTGCCTCAGTCTCCCGAGTAGCTGGGACTACAGGCGCCTACCACATCGCCCGGCTAGTTTTTTGTATTTTTAGTAGAGACAGGGTTTCACCATGTTAGCCAGGATGGTCTCGATCTCCTGACCTCGTGATCCGCCGGTCTCGGCCTCCCAAAGTGCTGGGATTACAGGCTTGAGCCACCGCGCCCGGCCGCCACTGGCTTTCTTACTATGATTATTGTATAAAGATGATGTGCATAATATTTTCATTTCTGATAATGGGATTGGATTACTCTGATGTTCATGTTGCCTTCAAGGATATGTAGTTTTTAGAGAGAGACCACCTGGTCAGAACTTTAAAGTGGGGAAAACAAGAATTCTTTTTTTTTTGTAATAATTTTTATTAGCAGGATCTTAGAGGTGATGTTATTAATACATTAAAAACTGTTACATCTTAAAGTTGATAGTGTCTTAGATTATGTTAAATACAGAAGTCGTAATTTCTTGCAAAGCTTTTGTCTTGCTGGTACATGGTATTGAGGAGGCAATAGAAAGTAAACTTAGGAAGTGAACTTGAGAATTAGAGATTGATTAATTTAAATTACCATTTAAATTAAATGGTATGTGTTTGCCTTATGTCTTGCCTTTGGTCAGCTTTTTGAGTGCAGAATTTAACTGTACATTTTACTGATTCAATATGGTACCTTATTTATTATGAGCATTTTTATCTACATTGTCATAACATAAATAAGTGGTCATTCATTGTGAGAGAAGATCACTGTAAAGAAAAGAGAAGAAGCTAGCCTTAAATTTCCAACTTACTATTTGTATTGACCAAATTTATATAACAGCAATCTTTTGCATTACTTTATGTAGGAATTTTTCTATGGTAAACCAAATTATTAGAAAAATTCATTAAGTATATCTATAATAAACAAGAATTCTAATTGCAGCTCTAACTTGCTTTGTGAACTTGAGCTCCTCAAATTTTGGGAACTTTAGTTTTCCTACTGTAATTTGTGTAATACCAACCTCATAGAATTGTTAGAAAATTAAGTGGGGCTAGGCCCACAAAAGGAAGGGGATCTTGGTTCATTCTTCTTTCATTCTTCTTATTTTTCCAGATACTGTCTGTGAGGTATAGGTTCTGATCCCATGGCTTTGATTTGATAAGCACAGGTCTCATGAGATGAAGTTCCATGGAAGTTTCCACCAACAGCGTACTGTAATCCCTTCTGAGCCTCCCCTTCTTCTTCCTCTGTTACAGCAGAAACAGAAAAAGCTTTCTAATTGAGTATAGTCACCAGGAATCTCTTTCAAATTTAGAAGGCCCAGGATGTTACGAGATCTGGGAGGTGTGAAAACATCACATTAGTCAACACAAGCTAAATATGGATGTACCTGTCTTCTCTCCCGGACTTTGAGCTAAAGTCCTGTGGCTAGGGATCATGTCGCAGTTACTCTTATTTCTCCAGTGCATTAAAAGGTGGCCACTCATCAAGGTCTGTGGAACTAGAAAGAAGTAAGAGTTTTAGAGTATTCTGAGTAAGAAAAAGTTCATGCCACACGTTTCTCCAGTTAGGATAGTTTTTTTTTTTTTTTTTTTTTTTTTTTTTTTTTTGGTGGGGGAATGGGGAGACGGGAAGGGGTGTGTTTGTTTTTTGGAGACAGAGTGTCTGTCTGTCACATGGGACTGCAGTGCATTGGTGTGATCACAGCTCGCTGCAACCTTGACCTTAAGGGCCCTGCAATTCTCCGATCCCAGCCTCCCAAGTAACTGGGACCACAGGCATGCACCACCATGCCTGGCTAGTTTTTTTTTTTTTTATTTGTAGAGATGGAGACTTCTTATGTTGCCCAGGCTGGTCTGAAACTTGTGGGTTCTAGTGATCCTCCTGCTCTGGGCTCCCAAAATGCTGGGATTGCAAGTGTGAGCCACTGTGCCTGGCCAATATAAGTAAGGATAGTTTGTTTTAAAGTGACTATAGATTTGTATTATTAAGAGAAATGAGGGACTGGGCACAGTGGCACATGCCTGTAATTCCTGCACTTTGGGAGGCTGAGGCAAGTGGATCACCTGAGTTCAGGAGTTTGAGACCAGACTGACCAACATGACGAAACCCTGTCTCTAGTAAAAACACAAAAAGTAGCCAGGCGTGGTAGCACACATCTCTAATCCCAGTTACTAAAGAGTCTGAGGCAGGAGAATTGCTTGAACCCAGGGGGCGGAGGTTGCGGTGAGCCAAGATCACACCACTACACTCCAGTATGGGCAACAGAGTAAGACTCTGGGGGAAAAAAGAGAAATGAGGGACTTCAAACGTAAGAAAAAATCTAATGGATATTAAAAGAACAAACACTTTTAGTGTAAGTTTTAGTATATTGTTTATCAATAAACAGGTTTTGGACATGGCTTTTTGGCAATAGGCTTTTTTTTTCTTATTTTTCTGTCAAAAAAAGGTATTATTATGCATAGGACTACCAAACATGATTTCATACTTTTTCTTTTTTTTTTTAAATTTGAGACAGGGTGTCACTCTGTCACCCAGGCTGGAGTGCAGTGGTTACAAGTGAGCCGATCACAGTTTACTATAGGCTTCACCTTTTAGGCTCAAGCAGTCCTCCCACTTCACCAGCCTCTGGTACTATAGGCATGTGCCACCATGCCCGACTAAGGTTTTAATTTTTTGTAGAGCTGGGGTTTCACTATGTTGCTCAGGCATTATAATTTTTATAATATGAGTATAAAGAACTGAAAGGTTAGAGATAATAATGCTAAAAGGATCTGAAAAGAGTAGATTACTAAAGGGAGTGTCAAAGAGCTTCCAATTGAGTTTGATTTTCTCATTGGCAAAACTAATTCCGTTGATTTTAGTAATCATAGCTATTTATTCCCTCAGGTAATTACATTATAGGGAAGCCTAATAATTATGATATACATTATTATTCATATTATCTAAGGTGTACGTTTGTTCAGATCAGAGAGAAAAGGGGACTTTTTTTCAGAAACACTTTCAGATGTGTGTACTCATTCATAAATAAAAATAATAACTAACTGGCTGTAAGATGACTGTATGTCAATTGCTTTACGTGCGATATCTTGTATAGTTCCTTTTTTCTTCCTTCCTTCCTTCCTTCCTTCCTTCCTTCCTTCCTTCCTTCCTTCCTTCCTTCCTCCCTCCCTCCCTCCCTCCCTCCCTCCCTCCCTCCCTCCCTCCCTCCCTTCCTTCCTTCCTTCCTTCCTTGACGGACTCTCACTCTGTTGCCCAGGCTGGAGTGCGGTGGCACTGTCTTGGCTCACTGCAGACTCTGCCTCCCGGGTTCGCACCATTCTCTTGCCTCAGCCTCCCAAGTGGCTGGGACTACAGGTGCCCACCACCATGCCCGGCTAATGTTTTTGTATTTTTAGTAGAGACGGGGTTTCACCATGTTAGCCAGGATGGTCTTGATCTCCTGACCTCGTGATCTGCCCACCTCGGCCTCCCAAAGGGCTGAGATTACAGGCATGAGCCACCATGCCCAGCCTTGTGTAGTTCTTTTAACTGCCCTAGGAGGTAAGTGTAATTATTAAGTCCATTTTATTTATTTAATTTTAGAGCTGAGGTCTTGCTCTGTTGCCCAGGCCAGAATGCAGTGGTGCTGTCGTGGCTCACTATAACTTCAAACTCCTGGGCTCAAGTAATCCTCCTACCTCAGCCTCCTAAGTAGCTGAGACTACAGGTGTGTGCCACCACATTCAGCTACTTTTTAAATTTTTTGTAGAGATGTGATCTTGCTATGTTGCCCAGGCTGCTCTGGAACTCTTGGGCTCAAGCTGGCTTCCCACCTTGGCCTCCCAAAGCACTGAGATTACAGGTTTAAGCCACCACTCCTAGCCTATCTCCACTTTAAAGATGAGGCAATTGAAATAATTAAACAATTTCCCCAAGACCACATATCTCCTGAATGTTAGTTGTGGGTTGCCAGGGCCTTTTCCGAATGAAAACATATGGCCTTAGGATCTACAAATTGACCTAGAAGGAAGGAACTAGAATTTGTAATTGGAAATATTACCACTTTTGAGAACTTCCTTCAGGCTGAGTGTGGCCCGTTTTCAGGAAAATCCTGATTTCCCTTAGGCACAGGCTTTGCGATTACTCATCAGTTTATTTGTGCATCTCCTTTCACTTTCTTTTGTGATTCCTTTCTTTGCCTTTGGGGCAGGGAGTGTCATTAAGGAAGGCGATTGAGAATGTTCTTCTATTTGAGGGCTTTTAGGTGTGGCTGGATAGTTTATGAAGCGTATTAATGGCATGAGAGTCAGGGAAGCAACCTCAGGATCCCTGTGACACATGGTATCTGAAGTAGAGATTTCTGTACTGTTTTCTACACTCAGACTTGTACCAAAAAACCCTTCACCAATTCACCTTAATGGATGCATCTATAACAGGGTGTGGGGAAACATTACTCAGATAATCCCTGTATTTCTTTTTCTAGTTAGAGTTTATGAATCTGTGACTCTGTGTGGATGGAAGGACCAGGGCTCTGAAAGAGCCTAAATTTAACGAGTATATTAGTAAAGCAGTTGAATCATTGATGCAGTCTGACTCCAGTTATGTGATGCTATAAAAGTTTCAGATTGGCGATAATAAATAATATTTTAGGATTTTCAAAATCTTTACCCTTATCTCATTGAGAGGTAAAGTAAGTGGGAATTAATCTCAGTTCACATTTCTCTCCTCTCCCATCTCCTCCCCTTCTCTTCCTTTCTTTTTTAAAAACTGCTTTTCAGTTTCTACAGTACGCAAAGAACTGTGGTAATACCATTAAGGGTTAATATTGAGACTAAAGAGAGGTCAGGCCACATAACACACAGTGAACGAAGTAACACTAGGAGCCAGGTTTAATGGGTAACAACCCCCTACGCTTAAAAAAAAAAAAAATTATTTATTTATTTATTTATTTATTTATTTATTTATTTATTTATTTTAAATTGAGACAGTCTTGCTCTGTCGTTCAGGCTGGGATGCAGTGGGGCCATCTCTGCTCACTGCAACCTCTGCTTCCCGGGCTCAAGTGATTCTCCTAACTCAGCCTCCTGAGGAGCTGGGATTACAGGCATGTGTCACCATGCCTGGCTAATTTTGTAGTTTTAGTGGAGATGGGATTTCTCCATGTTGGTCAGGCTGGTCTCGAACTCCCAACCTCAGGTGGTCCACCCGCCTCAGCCTCCCAGATTGTTGGGATTACAGGCGTGAACCGCTGCACCCGGCCAGGTTTAATGGGCAACCCTTACTTCACATTATCATCAAAATCACTAAAATGTGTTCAGAATGACTCAAATTTTTCCTAAACATCAGTGAAACAATTATCTGAACTCCACTTTTAATTCCATAAGACGATGCCAAAATGGTCAATATGAGACAAAAGGAAGTTTATTAACTATAGCAAGATTTGAGAACCAGTAATTACTATGTGAGTTAATAATAACTGCCAGTGTATTTTTATTTCTTAGTTTATCCTGACTTTTGTGACCCTTTGGAAGGTTAGTTCCTAAACTACCATCTTCATGATCTTGTGTCTCCAGCAAGAGAGAAATTGGGAAAGGAGTAAATTATATGTTTGAAAGCTGGGATGTTAGTTTTTGCATATATTATTCCTTGCAAAAACCCACTTTTTAGATGAAGAAACTAAGGCTCGGAGAGATTAAGTATTTGTGTCATAGCCCCACAGCATTGATGTTCAAATCCAGAACTACCTGCCTAGAATTCCCAGCTCATATATTTATAGTATCATTCATACAATTTTTACTAATATTATTTTCTGAGAAATATCTTTGACCATTTCAGAGAAAAAAATGGAATTGTTACAGGAAAGGGGTCCCAATCCAGACCCCACGAGAGGGTTCTTGGATCTCCTGCAAGAAAGAATTCAGGACGAGTCCATAGAGTAAAGTGAAAACAAGTTTATTAGGCAAGTGAAGAAATAAAAGAATGGCTACTCCATAGACAGAACAGCCCCAAGGGCTGCTGTTTGCCCATTTTTATGGTTATTTCTTGATTATATGCTAAACAAGGGGTGGATTATTCATGCCTCCCCGTTTTAGACCACCTAGGGTAACTTCCTGACATTGCCATGGTATTTGGAAACTGTCATGGCGCTGGTGGGAGTGTAGCAGTGAGGACAACCAGAAGTCGCTCTTGTGGCCATCTTGGTTTTGGTGGGATTTCGCTGGCTTCTTTAGTGCAAGCTATTTTATCAGCAAAGTCTTTATGACCTGTATCTTGTGCAGACCTCCTGTCTCATCCTGTGACTTAGAATGCCTTAACTGTCTGGGAATTTAGCCCAGTAGATCTCAGCCTCATTTTATCCATTTTGCCCCATTCAAGATGGAGTTGCTCTGGCTCACACGCCTCTGACAGAATGACTGACATGATGTCAAATAGAATCAATTTTTTAATAATATACATAAATTGAAAAAAGGAGCCAAAAAAAAGTCACTAAAATTTTGGTGTTGGGCTGTCATCAGAAAGGCGTGATGCATGCACACATACATTCGTATGTACTTATATGTGGAAGGCAGGGAAATGATGAAGTGATGATTACTATTTATCACACCTTTGTGTCCTTGAAAAATAATGGTAGTGCTGTCCTGTGCTTGTATACTTTGTGTAACTCTTGGATATGAATGTTTATCCTCACTAAAATTTGTGGTGGCAGCACTATATTTATTATTTCTAACAGAATCTTACTGATACTGCTTGAAAACAAAAATTTTTTTGTGTGTCTGGGAAAATCTGCCCTGGATTGACTGAGGTCACATACCAACTTAAAAAAAAAAAAAAAAAGTGTGTGTGGGGTTGGAGGATCTACACATTAAAAGTGTAATTAAGGAAGGAGGATTTCTCTGGAGTATTGGTAGAGTAAATAAGAGTGACAGATATTCATTACAGAAGGTATCTAAACATAAAATAATAATTCTTTTCATAAAAGAAAAGTTAATTGAAGCTGGCTACCATCTTTATTAAGGAAGGCAGAAGTTGAGAGGGCAGCTGGAGTTTTCCGTTGGTTGCTAAGACTTTGAGCTTGATTTCTGGAAAGAAGTAACAACAAACTTCCTTGCTAACATTACAGATACTAGGAGTCTGCAAGGTAACACTTCCTCCCTCTCCCCTGCTGCCTGTCAACCAAATGCATTCCTTTTCTTTTCTTTTTTATTAGGCTGATGTATTTAGTGCTTATATCTTCCAAACTGGACAATTCCAGGTCTCTTCCAGCAGGGAAACTTTAAAGAACCTCAGGGGTCACCCTAGGCAGTTCTCTTTAATGAATTCTGAGCTGCCTCCAGGAATTCTTTCTTATACCAACTACAACAAAACTGAAACGCTTTATAGCATTATCTGCGCTGGGGTTCATTGAGGAAACCTTTAAGGACAATGAACTGGGACATGATTACTACCAGACTACTGGTGATAATTATCTGTGCAAATAAATGCGTGCATTTATTTTAAAACAGATAAATTTGAAAGAGATGTTTCTTACAGATAACTGTGGACTCGGACATGTAGACAAGGAGTATTTTATTATAGTACCATAGGACTATAATTATTATTAAATAAAGCAATGCATGTGAAATTAATGTAGTATCTAGGATAAATATGCCCAGTGCATTATCACTTTATTGGATATTTTTATTAATCCTTGTAATAACCCTGTAAGGAAAGCAGGCTGGACTTACGCATTCAAACTTTACATGTGAAAGCGAGGCTCTGAGTTGTTATTGTGACTTCTATGAGAAGTAAACTACAGAACTACAGAAATGAGACTAGGACCTAGATACTTTGACTTATAGTTCATTGTAAATTTATATCAATGAGAAGTCTGTGACTAAAATAAATGTATTTATTATATGTAATCACCGAAGCACTAGTAGGAGCCAGTATTGCAGATGAAATGTATTTAACTACCTGTAAACTTCAAGAAAGCACAGCTTTCTTGTATGGACTGCAGAATTACAACTCCCACGATCAACACGTAACATAGAGTAGGTGCTTAATAAAGATTTGTTAAATGAATGGATGGGTAAAAAAGTCACAGCTTTTAGACGATATGCTATGCTAGCTTTCGAATGCAACAGGAAGCTATTCTTTGTTAAAGATGACTCAGAATGATTTTGGTAGATTTAAACATCTTCCATTTATAATCTTTTTCCTGTTAGTAAATATCAGAACTTCTCTGCTGATTTACTATGCTTAGGCCAGCAAACCCAGAATTGTTTGGTTTTCCATTCTCTAAATAATCCCTGTTTGAAAGCAGTATTATCTGCATTCTTGGCACAGGGAATGGTAGGATGGCACTTTGGTATGATTTAAACCGTGAAAAATTTTTCAAGTGATTTTTTATCTTGATTATTTCTTAAAGAGTTTCTGGAGAACTGGACTCAATGATCCCAGGATTTACCCTACATGATTAGGTTGTTTAGTTATTTTATTTAAAATTCTAATATATTAAGATTTGATTGGGAAAAGAGACACCAAAGAAGAAAATTTGATCCATAGATCTATACTTAGTCACATAAAATATTCTAATTATCATATAATGAAGTAAAAAAGGAGAGAATTCCATTCTATAAAGCATAAAAGGTAGAATTCCATGTGAGACCAGCATGAGACTTTGAGCTTTGAGTCAAGTTGCCATTTGTCTTGTAAGATAGATTCTGTTAAGGTTCAGGTCAAAGGATTGCTTGAGTCCAGGACTTCGAGGCTGCAGAAAGCTTGGGTGACATATCAAGACTCTCTAAAAATGAAAAAAAAAAAAAAAATTCTGTTAAATTTATTTTCTGAGAGTCTGTACTGTTCTAGACACTAAAGTGAATAAATATAAATATGAGAAGACACATTCTCTACTCTTGAGGATCTCAGAATCCAACAGAGAGCCAAAGACAAATATGCAAATATCTTCACTACAAAGCATAGTAGGATAAATGGTTCAGCTTTTGCTTCTTGTGAGATCAGTGAGAGGAAAATCACATGTAGTTGGTGGATGAGATAGAGCTTCACAGATATGGTAGTGTTTGAGATAGTTCCAGAGAGATTTTGCTGGGTAGTGGGATGTTTGATAAGCAAGATAGAACCCTGTGGTAAGGGATCTCAAGGACGAGGCGATCTTCATAGTGTGTGATGGTGCAGAAATGACTTTTCCGAACTGCATCGTATATAGCTTAGCCATCCTTTGTGCATATCATCAAGATTCTGTGTGTTGGCACTGAATAAACAAATCAAAGTTAAGCAATGTATTTATTTGATAGCTTTGGAAAATGAATTGATGGTGGAAGAGTTTGGAATTCATGACTTTAAATGAGCTTTTCGTATTATTGTACATTATAGTTATGGTGAGAAGGACTGGGAGTAAATCTCTTAACCATGAGATAATCATATTGGTATTTACGTTCATTTGTAGCTTGATTTTATTTTATTTTATTTATTTTTCATTGGGTGGGGGGCTTTCTGGCAAAAAACTAGAAAGCCTGCTAGACAAATTCGAAAGGAACTGTAGCTTGAATTTATTTTATAACATCAAATCTTGTGTGCTCTAAGTCTCTTGAGTATATACTAATAGTAAGGCGTATCATGTTACGGCAATTTTCAGTTTATCCCAAATGGTTGGGGAATGGACTGTTCCAATTAGTCTAACATTATAGTAGCTAAGAGATTACAGAAATATTTTACTTGGGTTATTCAATTTCATAAACTAAAAAAAAACCCAAAAATTTTAACACAGAAAATACTCTGAATGTAATTTGAATTGAATTTTATATTTAATTATTTAGAAAGCTCTTTCAAGTTCTAGCGATGTTTGAGTTTACCAGTGAAAGTGTTTGTTATCCTTTATTTTCTAGAAAATAAATTATGGGCACTCGGCATAATTCTGGATTAAGGAAATTTGAATTTCTCAACCAGAAGATCACAGCTTCTGTGTTTGGTCTCCTACATAAATCTATTATGCGAATAAAATAGAAATTGTACTCATTTTCAAAACCATGATTATCAGGCACATGATGATTTGATGTGATAAGTTATGGCTTTTAAGTTACTGCCATCCAAATCAAAAAGCCATAGATAACTGCAGAGTTTTTAAGAAATTAAATACTGGGAGGAGAGAGATAGTTAAATTCCATATTTCTACTTGATAGTCACAAGTACTCTGATGACTGATAAGTATCGTAGGCTGTGCAATACTCACTTACTCTAAGCTGCTGATAAATGTAATTTAGTGGGACTGTTCTTACATCCCAGTGTCAGCCCACTGAAGAACATTTTGTATTAATGGCGAAGGTCAAATGTTTCACAGGCTTCCACTAGCCCCTATTATAGAATACTGTTCAGTTTTATATATTTAAATAGTTAACCCCCCCAAGGAAATTAGAAATATTAGATTCCAATATAATGAAAATGTACTTAAATCTTGGCAATTAAGAATCAGGGCAGTTCATCTCTATCCCTTCATCTGTAAATTTTTAAACATACAGATATAGATAAACACATATATTCCTAAACATCTGTTGGCCTATAGCATTTTCTGCTGTGGCTACCAACGGTATGCATAGATTATTTGGAAAGGCTTAACTTGATATGTTTTTATTTATAAACCTAAACCTGCCTTTGTGGTCATCATATTTTATCATTTGGCACTTAATTTCTTCAGAAATGTTTTCTTACTGAAGTCAAAAGAACTTTGCTCCGTAATGTAACTATACAAGGTAAAAAGAGCCTTTTATTTTTTTTTTTAAAACGTGCGACTTGGTGCATACTTTTATGTATTTTGTTTGAGCATATTTTTCAAAATGAGAGTACATTAACAAATAACCTTCTCCTCTCGATCTTATATGTTACATAGTGAACAGTAGCATAGATTGCTTTAGATAACTTTGACTTTAGAATTTTATGCATTTCCCCTTCATAAATGAGACTTTGTAGTAATTTTCTAACTCTAAAATTTTTGGACTGTCCTAAAAGGACATTGCAATCTATTCTTACATAGGCTGTGATTAAAATATTACTGAGATACTATTAAATGATATATTGATTGCTGTTACTCCATCTCCACAACCCAAAAGTTTTCATCTATGAGTCCAGTGACCCTGGTATTGGTGGTGGTATCCAGTGTGTGAAATTAAAAATCCATCATACTTTCTCTTGTGTAATGCCTAAGTAGGCTATTTAATTTTTTCATTGACTGGGCATGCTGGCTCACACCTGTAATCCTACCACTTTGGGAGGCCGAGGTGGGCGAATCGCTTGAGGTCAGGAGTTCGAGATCAGCCTGGCCAACATGGTGAAACCCTGTCTCTACTAAAAATAGAAAAAGCTGGGAGTGGTAGTGGGTGCCTGTGATCCCAGCTACTCAGGAGGCTGAGGCAGAATTGTTTGAACTTGGGAGGCGGAGGTTGCCATGAGCCAAGATCATGCCATTGCACTCCAACCTGGGTGACAGAGTGAGACTCATCTCAAAAAAATTTTCTTTTCTTCATATAAAATAAACATAGGGATGGATGATACTAATGTTTTCCCACTTTGGTAGTGCCCAATAAATTAAAATGAAACCTTTAAATGTATGCTAAAGATTTGAAAAGGTTCCATTTTTGAGGCTAAGAGATGTTATGAATTCACGAAACGTAAGTGCGTGCCAAGAAGACAAACAGCTTTGTTTTAAAATTGGGTTCCAAATAATTAATCAGCAGTACAAAAAATAGACTTATGTTCCTTTGTATACTGTCACTCACTGACCATTTATCCAAAGGTATTCGGACTATTTGATGACATTTTTTTTTTCATGATCACAAGTTCATATGTATTTTTTCCCCAAATCCTGAGTCATTGCATTGTTGCTGCAGTTATCTAAAATAACTTATTCCTCGGTTTGCTCTTTCTTGTTAAGTTCCTCTGAGGCAAGTCGGTGAAGTTAAAATCGCTTTGAAACCAAGACAGCTCTGTAATTTATTTCTCATTTTAGGGTTATGTTGCTGCCCTCAAATTTGGCTTCTGCTGGGGGCCATGACACATGCCTGTAGCTCCTGCTACTTGGGAGGCTAAGGCAGAAGGATCATTTGAGCCCAGGAGTTCAAGTCCAGCCTTGGTACCATAATGAGACCCTGTCTAAAAAAAGAAAATTGGCTTCTGTAATGTAAATGTCACTAGAGAGTGTGACTGTAAGTGCCACTAGAGAGTCTACTGTAATTATTTGGAATTCTTTCAAAGTAGTGTGATATAGATAAAAGATGATTTTCTACACATTTTACCAGAGTGTAACCTAATGGGCAGCATTATGTAAAATGGGCTTAAGTATTATTTTATTTCTGTACCCTCTGGTTCTTCAGTTGCATCCCCTTTTTGCCTTAAGTTAAACATATTGCACTTCCATCTGCTATACACTATAGATGATTCACATTTATTTTTTGCAGTGATATTTTTTAAATGAGTTTAGGGAGCAGATGTTTTGCATTCATACTTGCCTTCCTTTTCCTGATGTCTTTCCACAAATACAGGGGGAAAAAATGCATTGCTGCTGTCCTTGGTGAATTTTGCATATCTCTTTGATTCAGGCTGCTGCACTGTAATGCATGATAATGTGACAACTGCAGTCAAGTAAGACGTTTCTTTAGTTTCCTAGTACTCTATATCAATATCACAGCTGTGCTGCAGGGAATTGAAGAACTTCTTCAGCTCGTGGTAATTCTCCTTTGGGTAAAAGTGAATCCAGCCAGACCTCTTCCTCTGATAGTCTTCAATTTTGAGACTGATTTTAGACAGGTGGTTGTGGATTTATAAATGAATTCAAAAATACAAACCTAGATACGTAGTGTATCTATAGCACACTTTCAGTATAGGTTTTTTTTTTTTTTCTGTTCTAATATCCAAATAAAGCACCTGCATTATTTTAAATTACATGCACAAATGTTGTCAATCTTGTCTGTCTTTTTAAAAATGATGTCGAACAGAATATTGTGGTTATTTGGCAAACCTCTGCAAACAAAACTGTTCTGAATGCGGGTGTAACTATGTAGAGTAGGAAGAGCACTGGACTCAGAGTGAGAGGTGTCATATTTATTGCTTTATGACAAATTATCCCAAATCTGACAGCTTACAACAGTGTATACTTATTATCTCACAGTTTCTGAGGGTCTGGAATTGGTGTGGTTCTGGCTCAGTCTCTCATGAAGCTGCGATCAGAATGTTAGGTGAGGTTGTCATCATCTGAAGGTTTGACTGGGGCTGGAGGATCTTTTTCCAAGATGGAAGTGTGTTGACCAGTATTCCTGTTTCCATTTTAGACCAAGGCACCTTCAATTCCTTATCAGTTGAGTTCCACCATTGGACTGCTCACATGGTAGCTGGCTTATTCCACAATGAGTGATCAAAGAAAGAGAGAATAAGAGCCAAAGATAGAAGCTGCTGATAACCTAATTGTAGAAGTAACATACCATCATCGTACGGCATGCAGTAACCCTGTTACAATGACAGGGCTACAGACAATATGTGCATGGTTGGAAGCAGGGATAATTGAGGGCCAGCCAGGAGGCTGGCTACCCAGGTATGAGTCATCTGTTTGCCGCTAAAGCACCACAGGACCTTACATAGGTTGCCAGCTTCTTGAGCTTGAGTTTTCTCATTGGCAGCAGGGGCATTGTACCACTTTTCCTAATGATCCCTTGAAATGTAAATATCTTAAATGATGAATGTGAGAACATTTTGTAAATGTGAAATAGCTATACCTGTGGGGGTTGATTAAAAAATTATATTACTTTTTAGCAGTAATAAGAGGAAAGGAAAAAGAGGGAGAGAAGTGGAGAAAAGGAAAAAAGAGGGCAGAAAGGGAAAGTGTGTCCTTTATGAGCAAACACTAGAGGTCTCTACCTGTAGCAGAGGCTTTTGCGCCTTCTTTTATCAATGGTTGAATTTCATTGCTCACAAAATGTGTGCTTAAATATATCCTCAAGATATATTATTTCATTTTTTAAAGGATTAAACAACAATGGAAAGGCTATCACACGCCCCTCTTCTCAGCTGGGGCAGATTTGAGTAAAATCCAAAGAATTTCAGTCAGTAGTCCAAAAGCTGGATTTCAGTCTTCAGCACTGGTACTTCCTCATTGTCTTCCTCAAAAATGGAACTGAATGCTCACCTCCAGTATAAATGCTACTGCCGCCCATTAGAAAAGGACAGCTAAGGTAGCCATTAGTATTTCCATAAGCCACTGACCTTGGTTCAGTATAAACTAGAATCTAGAAAGTGACTGCATTTATTACCATTTTTAATGCATGTGTTCTGGAACTCATTTCCCCTATGGATGACTTTCAATTTCATTTTGTGGCATCCAATTTGTGGAGATGTCTTCTTACTTTTAGAATCAAAGTAACAATCTCTGTAGTACAATAGGTGACTGGAGACAGTTTACCAAGTGGAGTCATAAGTACTTCAAATTCATGTGTCCAAGGCCAAATGCATTCCCCTCAATCTACCCTCTACATATACACGCTATATTGATAGTTACTCGACGAGGTCATTTTGATGCTGTCTAAAAACGAACTATTTCAGCTTTGTTTCCACCCTTAAGAAATGATTGTGACAGATAATTTTACACATTCCCTCATAATTCTCACATATTTTTTGCTTCATTACCTACTCAGTCCCTGACCTTCACTCTACCTTTTATCTGAGACTTGCGTCAGGGAAGGGATGAAGGTCTGGCTGTCCATTGCAGGCATTCCCTGGCCTTAAAACACATTTTTTTCCCGCATTTTAACTTGATCATTTTGAAATGTTCCCTAAGTTAAAACACCTGGGTCAAAAGAGCTTTTAGCCTGTCTAGTATCCATCCACTGAAAATGACTTCTCTTCACCCGTCACCTAGTTAGCCAGTCAGCATCCTCAGTCATCTCACATTCCTTTCTTTCCCCTCAAATCTCATGTTCAGTCCACAAACCCTGATGATATAACTCTGAAATTCCTTTACATTTCTCTCCTCCAGAATCGCTTGAACCTGGGAGACAGAGGTTGCAGTGAGCCGGGATGGCCCTATTGCACTATAGGCTGGGAGACAGAGCAGGACTCTGTCTCAAAATAAAAGAAAAAAAAAAAGAAGGCTGGGTGGCACAGTGGCTCACGCCTGTAATCCCAGCACTTTGGGAGGCCAAGGCAGGCAGATCACGAGGTCAGGAATTCGAGACCAGCCTGACCAACATGGTGAAACCGTGTCTTTACTAAAAATACAAAAATTAGCTGGGCGTGATGGTGCGTGCCTATAGTCCCGGCTACTCAGGAGGCTGAGGCAGGAGAATCGCTTGAACCCGGGAGGTGGAGGTTGCAGTGAGCCGAGATCATGCCACTGTACTCCAGCCTGAGCAACAGAGTGAGACTCCATCTCGAAAAGAAAAAGAAAAAAGAAAAAAAAATTGTCTTTTCCTCTGCGTTCTATTCTTTCTACATCCTTTGTCACTCTTTCTCATGTTTACCATTTTAATTTCCATGTAATTGGCCTCTTTGAGGATTCTACTTTCTTCTGCCTTTAGTTCACTCCATAGATGCCAGTTGCCTTAAAAACCCTGATGTAATCTCAGTATTCGCCAGCTTCAAATATGGTGTGAGTTTTTTATTGGCTATAGCAGCACTGCCCACTAGCACTTTCCTCAATAAAAAAAGCATTCTGTATCTTCTGTTTTGTCCAGTATAGTAGCTGGTATCCACACATGGCGACTGAGTACTTTAAATGTGGATAGTGAGACTGAGGGACCGAATTTTTGCTTTTAATTTTAAATTAATTTAAATAGCTTTGGATAGTGTAGGTCTATAGAATAAAGTACAACATTTCTATTTTGTTACTACCCCCTTTTTTTCCTTTTCCCTACGTACTAACCAAATATACAAATTGTAGGTATCCAGTGTAATATTTTGCAACCTTTTAACCTCAATCCACACTAAAAAATAGGTTTTCTCTTGTGACTAAAGTATGCTTAGATATTCATACATGCTTAACAAGTATTAATTGATCATCTATTATGTACAGAGCATTGTAGATATATCTATGAATAAAACAGATGCAGGCACCTGTTGTCCCAGCTCCTCAGGAGGCTGAGGCAGGAAAATTGCTTGAACCTGGGAGGCAGCGGTTACAGTGAGCCACGATCGCACCCTGCACTCCAGCCTGGACAACCGAGCGAGACTCCGTCTCAAAAACACAAAATAAAACAAAAAAACAGACAAGATTCCCTACTCTCCTGAGGCTAACACTTTATTGGACAAGAAAGACAATGTACGATAAATATTAAATTTATTTTGTTTTTTATAAATGAAACCAAGTGCAGTGGCTCACACCTGTAATCCTAATGCTTTGGAAGGCAGAGGCAGAAGGATCACTTCAGGTCAGGAGTTGGAGACCAGTCTGGGCAATGTAGTGAGATCCTGTCTCTACAAAAAATAAAAAAAAATTAGGCATGGTGGCACATGCCTATGGTCCCAGCTATTCAGGAGGCCAAGGAGGGAGGATTGCTTGAGCCCAAGAGTTTGAGGCTGCTGTGAGTGATGATGGCACCATTGCAGTTCAGCCTAAGTGACCCAGTGAGATCCTGTCTCAAAAAAAAATAAATAAAAGCAAGTAAATGAATAATAAACACAATGAAAGTAGGTTGTATAGTATTGTGTAGTGTATTAGAAGGTATGGTGGAATTTATCTATCATTTCCATATGGTTCTTTTTGTGTCTTGTTTAAGAACTGCTTTCTACCCTCCAGATTCAAAGATCTACTGTAGTCTTTTCTAAACGTTGTATAGTGTTAATTTTCACTTTTAAGTCTTTAATCCACCTGAAATTTATTTTTGTGTATGGTGTAAGACAGGGGTTGAATTCCACCCCCTCCCGATATGGGGTGCCAATTCTATGCTATTCTGTTTTTTTTCTTTTTAAAGATGTTTCTGATTGTAACTCATTAAATTGATTCTTTTGCCTCTCAATAATAAGCTACCAGCAGTTTAAAAAATTGCTCTAGTGTTTCTAAACCACCTCTTAAATGCCCAGCGGCATTTACATTGACAATAACGGAATTTAAACTTGAACTAGCTAAAAACAAACAAACACCAAAGAAGACAGGAGTGCTAATATGGGTCACAGAACGTTAAGGCAGGATGCAGCCTTAGGAATAGCTTGAAATTCTACTGCTATGTGTACATCGATTCATACATTTTTGTACAGAGCAGGTCAGTGGGAATTATGGCTACTAATAGTTCCTGAGCTTTACATATCATATATCCAACTACTGAAGGAAATCTGTTTCCATTTGTGTCCCACATTTTCATTGACATATTTTGGGTCAGAAAACCACCTCTGTGCCAGTCAGCTATGGTGGCTTCTGCTGCAAAATGTGGCAGATGACAAGAGAGAACTTTTGGGCCAAATGCTGAAAAAACAATTCATTAATAGAAGCGTCAAGTATAATCTGTGTCTCGGGGTGCCTTTACTCATATAACCTCTAACTGAGCCCGTAAAATGGCATCTTTGGTGATGCCTTTGGAGTCATCCTTCAGGCAGTCAGTTGGCTTCCTCTATGCAAATGCTTCTTAGTGGCCTCTTACAGTACTGCTTCTTATAATAATTGAAATGACTCAGTCCTGTGTCTGTTTTGGCTGTGAACTGTGATGCATATATAGCTAAAGTTATTTTTATGTAAAGTAATGTGACATTGATAAGGTCCAGTAAACATTAAATTGGTGATATAAGAATATCATAAAAGACATCTTGCCTGTACTGGATTAAATTTGCATAAACTTCCAAAGTTGTACTGCACATTACATCAATTCCTGAGTAAATAATTGGTTGATAAATGAATTCTATTCTTGAAAAGTGGGTTGGAAGCAATGGGATCGACTTGAGCTATTTTTCCTGATATTCGAAATTTGATTTTGCACTTGAAAAGAGTTACGGCTAATTTGAATGATAAGAAATATCATCAGTATAGGTGTTTGTTTTGATTTTCCTCCATGACTTTTCCTTTGCTGATTTTAAGGGAAACATTTTTAGGCTAAGTTAAAAAACATCATCTTGGCCGGGCGCAGTGGCTCACGCCTGTAATCCCAGCACTTTGGGAGGCTGAGGTGGGCAGATCACCTGAGGTCGGGAATTTGAGACCAGCCTGACCAACACGGAGAAATCCCGTCTCTACTAAAAATACAAAATTAGCTGGGTGTGGTGGTGAGCACCTGTAATCCCAGCTACTTGGGAGGCTGAGGCAGGAGAATGGCTTGAACCTAAGAGGCAGAGGTTGCAGTGAGCGGAGATTGCACCATTGCACTCCAGCCTGGGCAACAAGAGCGAAACTCCATCTCAAAAAAAAAAAAAAAAAAAAAAAAAAAAAAAAAAAAAAAAAAAAAATCATCTTATATGAACCAAAAACATTTGGCTATGTTTTTCCATTATGGCCATGGCTACTCATAACCATTTTTTTGCTTTCTTAATTTAGTTGTCCTAAATGAATTTTGAATTTTGAATGCAGAATAACAGATGTGAACAAGCACAGAATGTTTTCGATATATCCTGTTATTAAGAAAAAAAATTCTCCCTTATTTTGATGTAATGGAAGATTTTCACGAAAGACAATAACTGAACTGGATTCATTTATTTCTCAAAGTTAGCAAATTTTTTACTTCTCAAAGTTAGCAAAAAGCACCTTTTAAATGTAAATACCACTTGCAGATAGGGTTAACAATAAGTAAAAGAAAAAGTGGGGGGAGTGATAACTAGGATGCAAAATGCTTCCTTTCTAGAGGTTGAAGTTATAATAAGCAAGATTATCCATCATTCATTTGGAAGATGACTGGGATGGAGGCAGCATGAGTTGTGTTGCTGGGGCAGTCATGACATGAAGGGTCGAGTTAGTAGACATACTTGCAAAGATGTCGGGAAAGACATGTTTCTTTCCTTATGAGACCTAATAGGGACCTCTCTCCTGTCTTCCTGTCCTGTCGCATCTCTCCTTCCTTCCCGTCCTATCATCTCCACACCACTCCCCTCTAATCTCTCCTGCTCCTCTTCTCTACCATCGTCAACTTTAGATATTTCAGATATCTTTCCAGGGGGATTGAGAGAGATCCAGATGGATCTAGGCTTTATTCAATATCTTTTTTTTTTTTAACCAATATAAATTATTGTTTACACCCCTGTCCTAGACATTAATAGACTAGAAAAAGGCACAGATTATACATGTCAACTGGGGGAAAATGAGAGGGTAAAAAATTTTAAGATGAAGGGCAGGGAATAAATTGTCATCTTCAAAAATGAGGGATGTTTAGGGGGTTAGTACCCATTTTTAATATTGGAGAAATAATATTACTTTGACTCCATATTGCTATTGCTCAAGTAGAGTAACTATAAGCTGAGTACAGCTAAAAGTTGTGTGTTGAAAGTGTTGCTAGAAAATTCTGCTTAAGCAGCCTGAGTATCTAGCTTCCCAAGGTAACTATGGAAAAGGATACAATAGCAATAGGAATGTGTAAGTTCTGGGCTATTTAATATAGTTTTCTCAGGTCAAGTGTGGTAGCTGATGTCTATAATTCTAGCACTTTGGGAAGCTGAGACAGGAGGATTGCTTGAGTCCAGGAGTTTGAGACCAACCTGGGCAACATCGTGAGACTGTGTCTACAAAAAAAAAAAAAAAAAAAAAAAAGCAAGAAAATATTAGCTGGGCGTGGTGGTGCGCACCTGTAGTCCCAGCTGCCACTACACTGCAGCCTGGGCAGCAGAGTGAGACCCAGTCTCTAAATAAATAGTTTTCTCACCATGCTTTATATTGCCTCAGTAGACACCTAGGTATCATAATTGAAATAAACATTTCCTTAGGTGGAGATACTTAAAATAGATTATGGGTTCACGCTCTGGGAATCATTTTCTTTTTGTTAATGAAAATACACCCCTCACCCCTGCCCCTCACCCCTTTTTTTTCCTGAGGATTCAGGTATAGAACTCCAAACTTTTTGCCTGGGTGCGGTGGCTCACGCCTGTAATCCCAGCACTTCAGGACGCTGAGGCGGGTGGATCACCTGAGGTCAGGAGTTCCAGACCACCCTCGCCAACACGGTGAAACCCCATTTCTCCTAAAAATACAAAAATTAGCCAGGCGTGGTGGTGGGCGCCTGTAATCCCAGCTACTCAGGAGACTGAGGTGGGAGAATCTTTTGAACCCAGAAAGTGGAGGTTGCAGTGAAGTGAGATGGAGGCACTGCACTCCAGGCTGGGCGACAGAGCAAGACTCTGTCTCAAAAAAAAAAGAACTCCAAATTTTTCCTTTTTTGTCTACCTGGAACAAATTTCAAAACATAGTGCCTAATACCTGCAAAAATCGAAATAACCACGGCATTGAACACACTTCAGTAATTGTTTAAGTTGAATTTACGGGATTAAAACTATTTCAGTGTTGACTATTTAACAAAGTGAAACTCAACACAGGAAGCAGTTCAAGTATCTCTGAGTCGTTAATTTATGAATGGTGCCATGGCCATTTGCCAGAGTAATGCTGAATCCCTCCCACCCTACCTTGTTCATATTCTGGGTCAGTATCTGAATTGCCACTAGTGGTGAACAATGTGTATGAGGTACACACGCACACACGCGTGCGCACACACACATACACACACACACACTCTACAAATTAAGCGGCTTCTCAGACTGCCTGTCTGGTGTTTGTGACCTATCTGTAGCAATTAGAAGTGATTCTGTTGTGCCATCTGAAATGCACGTTATGCAAGAAAAAGATTTTGCTTTTGTTTCCTTACTAGTAGCCATAGAAACTTTAAAAAACCATCTGTAATACATTATAGGAGAGTTTTTGTGTTCCTTATGCTTTTGCTAGTTTCTGTTTGTGTTGTCTCTATATTGACTATAACCTCAACTACTGTAGTTTGAAGCTTTACTTTAACTTACTGAACTTGAAGGAATTACAGATATTTTTACTCAGTGGCCAGCATAACCACTCCTTGTTTATCCACGGTAGTTTTATATGACTTCAGTGTGCTTTTATTTTTGCACTTTGTTAAGCCGATTGGCCATAATTCTGTGACATGTCTTCGATTAGGGAGTTGTAGCTGGTAGCCACAGCCCAGCTGATGGTCTTTAATATGGAGGCAGAGGGCTTGGCAGGAAGCAATAGTAAGGTGATTCACATTAGTTTTTTTTACTGCAAGTGTGAATACGCACTATAGGTCATCAGAAGGATATTCAGGATTTCTTAATTGTGGTTTGGACAGAACCATGACTATGTGAATTTACTGAAAAGGTTCTTGTTTTCTTGCCTTTGTAGCTAATCGTGTGTAATACAAGTCACCTACTCCAGCCAGATTAAAACCATGCGTAATTCCTTTTGCATGAACTCTTAACATCTTCAATAGTTATGCCGGTGTGATTGGGTTTCTCTTTCATTGATTAGTGTTTTTTTCCCGTTATTCTTCATCATCTCCTTGTTTCAGTCTCTTTTAAATATGTGTTCCCTCTTACCAAATTTCTTTTGTGCATATTTGTGTCTATACACCAAGTCCTGATTTTTGGTGGGCTGTGGGAGGCCTTGTTGTTTCTATTGAACAGCTTCATAAGGAGCCCAGCTGTTAGCTGTCAAGGGTTTTCTCTTTTATTAGTCTCAGAAGGCAGGACTGGCAGGGTGCAGCATGTTGATACAAGATCCCAGCTGTTGTAATGGTGCTCTCGGAGTCCCTGATCATTTGAAACTTGAAGAAAAATTTGACCTTATCATGGCAGTTGTTTCTGTTTGTTCATTTGTTTGTTTTTGAGGGGCTTGCAGTGCAAGATAAAGAGATGTGAATGATAACTGTAAGATATGGAACTTTTTAGTAGCAGACATTTTTGGTATGGAGAGCTTAAGATATGGGGGGGATGTTAACTAATGTGGATGTAGAGAAATTTGTCTTGGCATATCTTTATTTGGTAAGCAGGCTAAGCAAACTTAGCAAAATTTATTCACGCTTTAAAAACATGAGCTAAGAGCTCTTTCTCAGAGGCATACTCTTAAAAGTTTTGCCGAATTGAAAAGGTTCTGATGCTGTTTAATTAACAGAAAAATGCAATAAAAAACAGATTCTGTTTAAAGGGATTTTGCTTCTTGATGCCGTCTTGTCTTTCAAGTTCTCTGGGGGGCTTCTCTATGCCAGGATCCTTGGGAATAGTTTGATAAGCCATCTAAGTTATTGAATAAAGAGAATCATACACCTTAAGCAATGAAAATATCTGCGTTTACTTCATTGTGAAAGATTGACAGACAAGAACACACATAATAGCACGCATTTATATTTAAGAAATGAAATTTATTTAAAACTGGGAACCTTGAGAGAAATGCATGGTTGAGACTGAGTCATTACCCAGTTAAAAATAACCTTTCCAGGTCATGTCGTTTTGTTTGCCGCAGTGAAATAAGTTTATTTCAGCAGAATGAAGCCATTATTAGCTTGGCAGAGTCCACTTGTCAGAATTTTATGGAGCAGAACACCGTTTGGCTGGGAAATTCAATAAATACTGTAATGTGAGAGGAGTTAAACTCCAAGGGCTGAAGGGGCAAAGAGTGGGGGATTTGGTGCTAATTCATTGTTTCACAGCTCCAATAAGAAAGCGTTAGGATATATGACAAATTATCATCAGAGGTCAGGCGCGCAACCCTTTTGTGAATTACCAAGGCAGCAGGACGTGTGAGTAAAATAAAAACTTTAAGTTGTGTTAGGATGCATAGCACTGAAGGAGTAACATAAATATTGAGTGTCTTGATGCTCAAGTTTTTTATTTTTCCTTTTTGGGGGGTAATATGTCTTCTTTACCTGCCCTCCTGTTCTATCTGGGAATTTGTAGAGGAATAAAATGCAGTTGAAAATCCTATGACAGTAGAATCCAGCCATCAGACCAGTACCGCAATATTGAAATGGAACTGAGCCATTTGTCATCTTAACAATCTAGAAAACCAAAGTAGTGGCCACTCCGAAGCACCAGTGGGCTTCACCTTGAAGTGTAGTGTGTTCGAATGTCTAGGGTACAGTGAGACTAAATTCCTACTTCTGTCACAATGTCACCATAGACAAGTTATGTAACTTAAGCAGGCCTGGGCTTTTTTATCTGCAAACGGTGTTAAGTAATAGTATTTACTCCAGAGAATCACTTGGGGATAAAATGAAAGAATACATATAAAACTTTAATACAACATCCATCATGTAGCAAAATAAACAGTAATGACTTCATACTTTTCAGTTGAATTTGAGAAGGAAACGCCAGTTACCTTATGATATATAGAAAGTTACTAATACTAGGGAAAGTCTTTAACTTTGTGGGGAATTAATAACTCAAACATTGTGCTCTATTATGTCATTATTCATTCACTTGTGAATGTCATTGTACAACTTTTTGATATAATTACAATCATTTTGAACTTGTTTTTGTTCTGACTTGAAAATGGATTTCTTTATGAAAATTTCCATTCTTTGTTATGATTCATATATGGCATTTTCATGTTTAATGTTGATATGCTGTAATTTGCTCGACCTTCTTGTGGTGGGTTGTTGAATTTAAAACTGAAATTGAGTCTTGAGGAATGGGTAACATTTAGTTGGATGGAGAAAAACTGCAAGGGTAGAGAAGAAACCTATTTTGAGATAAAATATCATTGCTTACCTATTTGGAGCTTTTCTGGCTGCTTAGACTATTGAATTTCACATGAAAAAGAAGTGTAGGCCGGGCGTGGTGGCTCACGCCTGTAATCCCAGCACTTTGGGGGGCCAAGATGGGCGGATCACGAGGTCAGGAGTTCGAGACCAGTCTGACTAACATGGTGAAACCCTGTCTCTACTAAAAATACAAAAATTAGTCAGGTGTGGTGGTGTGCACCTGTAATCCCAGCTACTCTGGAGACTGAGGCAGGAGAATCGCTTGAACCTGGGAGGTGGAGGTTGCAGTGAGCCGAGATCCTGCCACTGTACTCTAACCTGGGCAACAGGGCGAGACTCTGTCTCAAAAAAAAAAAAAAAAAAAAAAAAAAAAAAGAAAAAAGGGTAAACCCTGAAATAGGTTGAGGGTTGCCTTTCCATTTACCTTGAAAAGGGTATTTTGCATTTGTTTTAGCCATATGATGAAAAGAAATTGAGGATATAAAATGACAGGAGGAATAAGCTCAGGAGATGTATTGCACAACATGGTGACTACAGTTAATAACAAGGTATTGTAAACTTGAAAATTGCTAAAAGAGTCGATTTTGAATATTTTCAATATAAAAAAGTTGTTGACTACAGTTAATAACAATCTATTATACACTTGAAAATTGCTAAAAGAGTAGAATTTAAATATTTTCACTGCAAAAAAGTGAAGCATAGATATTTTAATTAGCTTGATCCATTCCACAATATGTACATATGTATTTTGTATATGTACACGTATGCAATTTTATACCATAAACATTATGGTATGTTTTATGCCATAAACATAAAACATTATGTATACATAATATACATATATAATATACATAATAAATATACAATTTTTGTCCATTTAAAAAATAAAGGAAATGGAGGATGTCCACTGCAAGCACCATACTTTTAAACTGACTTACTAGAATGTCTTATGGATGAACCATGAGCTGACATGCTTGCTGGCCTGTTAGGCGTACGGAGTGGCATGGAAGGGCCTTTCACAATGTGAGAAGTTACTAGGATCTTAAATATAGGCAGGACACTACACTTGTTTTGGGAAAAGGTACTCATTGTAATATGAAAGTATAGATTGCATCGTTTGCTTGTCACCCTGACCTTCCCGCATCCCCTGCACAGTCTGATTAAGATTCAGAGAGCCTTGGAATTCATTTCATTAAAGCACTGCCCCGAGTCCATTATTGCAAAATATTAGCATAGTGCTCCATGTGACCTTTAAAAGCTTAGAAAATGATAGAGTTTGAATATTTCTTTATTTTAGTGCTTTGGATAATGCTTTTTTCCTGTTTTCCTATACTAATGAGTTGTACTCTTACTTTCAAACCTGCCTTCTGTTTACAGTAAATCTTTTGACATATCTTTTCCTTAGCTAGGACATAGGTCTCCTGACTGTGTCTGTCTTCTTTCTCTTACTACCTTTATCTCTTAAGGGTATTTTCCTTGGAACTGGTAATTTTAACTCAAATGGATTAAAATGGATACCACACCACAGGCTTCAGAGACACCTTTTAAGCCTTCTGGAGGAGTTGCCAAAGTCATTTTAAGAGCAACCCCCTGACTCTTAAGATTCTGTAGATAAACAGTGCACCTCTGGACTGCTGATTACCCCCTGCCGATGATAAATTCTCTTTCTTGTATCATTCCTTCAGTCTTGAGTTGTACCAAGGCACAGCCTTTTGCTGGTCATAAACTGCAGAATCTTTTAATCAGGGACTGGGGGAAAAAAAAAAAAGTGGTTGGTGTAATTGGAGCTAACCATTCCCCATCCTCCTATTGAATTCTACTTGTAATTACAGTTAAACCTAAAGAGAAGATTTCATCAGACTGTAATAGCTCCCCTGGGTATTTTTCACTGGAGCAGGTTAATTTATACTTACAATATCTGACTACAGCTGATCAATAGCAAATCTGTGATGTGCAGAAGGAAGCACTGGAGATACTGTAAGCAAACGTACTTCCATAATTGATACACATCCAACCACTTCCGAGATTATTTTTGGCACAATCTCCTTCCTTTTCTGGCATCTATAAACTGGGGTTTAAGGATGACTTATTTGTTTCTTTACTTATATCAGGATTTTGAGGATAGAATATTTCTTGGCCTTGAAGGTCATGCATGATAATTCATGTTCACATGAGGTCGATTCTCAGGCCTTGCCCGAGTCTAATTTTTCATCCTACTGACTGACACACACTGGGAGCCTGGCTCTGGGGTTGCTTCAGGTACCTCACAGAAGAAAATTCCATGGACATTTTTTGTTAGACTTCTCCAGTACCTCCTTCTCCCAGTGTTGCAAAATTAATCCCTCCGTGTCTGAGGAAAACATTATGTTGTCTCAAACCACTCAGGAGGCTCCTGATTAGATTAGAAACCTGAGTCTAGGAACAATGTTCAAATTCTTGGCTATTGTGTGTACCGTGCCTAGCACAAGGTTGAGCTCAGAATTGGTATTTAAGGAATATTTTTACATGTTTACACCTACTCTCGGGGAAACGGGATGGATTGGTAAGAGTTCCTAAATTTATCAAATGAGAACCTCTTGAATAAATGGCCTAATCCTGTGTGGTGGAATAATTATCTAGAATTTTTACTGAACACCAAGTATTATACTTTATAATTTTGTGTCAATAATTATGATCTGTCTGGTGAATTTAGAGTAGTTTTATTTCCATTTGTTTGGAAAATGCTATTCTTAGTTTTTCCCCAGAAGGGAGATATTTTACAGATATTCTCAGAACTGGAGCACTGAGGGCTTATGACTTTGAACGTTTGACACTTTAACTTTTCTCTCACTAGGATTTTGATGTTACATTGTACAGTAAGATGTAGAGAATATTATAGTTAGTAACAGTAATTATTCAGTTCACCTGGTTACCACAGGTAATCAAAATCCAATGGAATTCGAGTCTTTGTGAGATAAATGACTTCTCGTTGATCATACCCATAATCCAGGGAGTATCCTTAGGACCAAAAAAAAAAAAAAAAAAAAAAAAAAAAAACCTCGACATAATTTGTGAGCAAATATGCCTTCTTGGGCCCTGCTGACTGCAGCATTCACAAAACCCCAGGATTTGGCTGAGTTTGTGGAACGCCAGCCTGAGGCATAGACGCTTGTTTACTGTGCTGATTAAAAGGAAAGTTTGAAATGGCTGAGGAGATAGTGGCATCTCTGGCTGTGTGTGTGTGAGGGAGAGAGGAGGGGGGATAGGAGAATTAGAGAAAGAGAGTGGGCCTTGGTAATATTATTCGTAGTTGTAATAGTATGTATGACAGTCTTTGGTGGTGAATGCTAGCTTTACATTATTTCTAGTGATTGGAGGGATAAAAATAAGATGGAAACTCAACCCTGGGAAGACACATTACTTTTCTTTAAAGCCCCGCCCCCTGCCCCGCCCAACCCATGACATGTGAAGTTGAAAAGACTGACGGATAACTGGGAGATGTTTTTGTCTCCAAAGTAGCCGCTGGGTAAGTACTTGATTGCCTTGGTTAATGGTAGAAGGGGTTCCAAAAAGAAAAGAACTGGAAAGGGAGAATGAATTAAAATGGCTTCATATTGTGTTTTGCTTAACAGATTCTTGTTGTTCTTTATATTATTCGCTCTGTCTGTCTGTCTCCCTGCTGTTATGTTTCTGTCAGCCTTCTGCTGTGGGTGTACTGTCTTTCCATCAGGGTATAAAGGGACTAGTTCTCCTCTCATCTCCTGTCTTTAGCCCAAGCCTTGCCTCGACATTTCCTCCACCTTCTTTTTCTCCTTGACCTTTACTTTTCAGAGTGGATCTTAAATGTGATTTTACATAACTTAGAGTAAAGATATCATGAAGAATCATTGTGTTGCTTTTTACACTGCTCTTGAAAAGTAATTTTCTTGTTGGTGGTGATAAAACACCTTTTACCATGTGTTGAGCAGTGTGGTAAATTATTTACATGTGTTACTTCATTGAATCCATTGACCAACCCTATGGGCTCTGTATTATATTATTTACATTTTTATGCGATAAAACTGAAGCTCAGAACATCTGAGTATTGTAGCCACAGTCTCAGAATGGACAACTGGAAAACACTGCATGGCCTCCTAGTTTCGGTATTACTGATCTTTCTAGGCAGATCTCCTTTCTGTTTCCAGTAGAAAAGGGCTTAAGTAAAGAGTGGAATGCCACATCTCTTAGGCAGTAGAAGGTGCTTTCCTGAACAAAGCAGAATTGGTCCTATGGAGCTTGGAAGTCATGGCCCAGGACCCAGCGCAAGAATGAGAGCAAAAAGACACCAGTGGTCTTGCAACATGAAGTCAGTTTCAGTGTTGGGCAGATTTGCATCTAGTAATCTGTCCAGACACTGTTGCTCTGTTATCCAGAGGTAGCGAGAACTTCTCAGAAGTCAGAAGAGGCTGAGCCATCAGGAATACAACAGACATTGGCCAGGCAAAAGACAAGACTTGAGGCCTAAGATAAATCAAAGAAGAAAGGAACTTTGATGTCTCAAAAATATGATAAAAAGGCAAATTATCTCAAGTTTTAAGAAGGGAATAATCTTTATTACTAATTTTGGCTCATTGTAGTGAAATGTTACAATTTGCCAATTAGTTCAAATTGTCTAGCCTAGGGCTATCACGCTGGCTTTAAATTAGAATGCATACATACATATATATGACACAAAATCACCTAAACAGTAAAAAGCAGCATGAACCTTTCAGATGGAAATGTAATGTATTACCACAGAAAAATAGTAGTTTCAAATCTGAGAGCCCACATCTGAACTACTTCTGAGTAAACAAGTAACCAATCCTAGACATTGTATTTTGTTTTGAAAGCATTGTTCTGGAAGACCGTCTGTGGATCAGTTAATAAATACCTCAGGATGGACCCCAAAATTTCTTCTGTTGTATGGAGGATTTTTTTCATGGTGGGTTGTAGGAAGGATTTTATGTGAAACTACAATTTGATAAAAAATGAGAAGTAGCGGAGGTTGCGGTGAGCCGAGATCGCGCCACTGCACTCCAGCCTGGGCGACAGAGCGAGACTCCGTCTCAAAAAAAAAAAAAAAAAAAAAAAAAGACAGGTAAACACTATGTTTTGCTCCAGTCATTAAAATTGGGTCCCATAGGATCATATCTTTGGTAAAATGAATATAGGACTACATAAATCAGGAAGTGCCATAAATAAGGATTTCAATACAATTTAATGTATGACCAGCTCTCTTTTACCACTGACCTTCATACCACTGCGTGTTTACAGATGTGTCATTAATTTAAGATTGCTAAGTGTTAGATTGACTTACAAAAGTTAATGTCTGACTCACTCAAAATGGGATACACATTCTCAGGACAGTTTAAGGTATCTTAAAAAACAAATGCATTAGCTCTAAAGTCTTTCCTGGATTATGAAATTTCCTTTCACAGAAAACGTAATCCACAAAATTGTCTTTATATTTTGAGGAGGAGGTATGGCAACTACTTTCAAAATTATGTAAAAAATGTCTTGCTCCTAACTACTACTAGTTTACATTGATGTCATTTTTCTTTATGCTGATTCTTTTTTCCAGAAGGAAATATAAAAGACAAATATGTTAATTTGTCAACCAGTTGGGTAATACCTCTGTTTAAATTTCATTCTTAAGCATACTAGTTTAACAAAAAAGTTTAAATGATAATTTACTCTTTGGGAGGTGGAAGCAGGAATATCACTTGAGCCCAGGAGTTCAAGATCAGCCTGGGCAACATAGTAAGACCCCCATCTCTGAAAAACAGCAACAAAAAATTAGGCGCAGTGGCATGCATCTGTAGTTCCAGGGAGGCTGAGGTGGAAGAGCTCTTGAGGCTAGGAGGTCGAGGCAGCAGTGAGCTGTGATCCTGCCACTGCACTCCAGCCTGGGTGACAGTAAGACCATGTCAAAAAAAGAAAAAAAAAATATAAGCAAAATATATTTATATATTATACAAATGTATTATATAATATTTATATATTATATATAGTATTATATATTATACACATGTAATATATATTATATATATATTTTAAAGGGTAGGACTTAAAAAAGGCTATTCTAAAAATTTAAATGTATTTGTTTCTAAATGGAATCCCTGCCTCTCAAATGTCCTGTTTTGTGTCTATCACTCATACTGCTGCTAAAATAATCTTACAGAGCCCATTGGCTCACCCCCATCATTGCTTTCATTTTAGTAAATGCTTACTCTTAGGCTGAGTGCAGTGGCTCCTTCCTGTAATCACAACACTTTGGGAGGCCGGCAGATCAGTTGAGTCCAGGAGTTCGAGACTGGCCTGCGCAACCTGACAAAATCCCATCTTTACTAAAAAAAACTTAACTGGGCATTGTGGTGTGCACCTGTAGTCCCAGCTACTTGGGAGGCTAAGTATCAGGATCACCTGACCCTGGAAGATTGAGACTGCAGTGAGCCAAGATCGCACCACTGCACTCCAGCCTGGGCCATGTAAGTAAGACCCTGTCTCAAAAATGAAAACAAAAATGCCTGCGCTTGAGGTGTCTAGTTTAACTTTGGCAACATCCCATTTTACCCACAGCAAACTGAGCCTTAGTACAGTTGTAAGGCTTGTGCGGGGTTCAATCTCACTTTTTCACTGTCCCGAAATCGGTGCAGTCCTTCTATTCCTCTATCCTGGGACCTGTAATTATTTCCAGTTATTGAACCGAGGAAATTCTGTGGTAGTCTCTGTGAACATTTGTTACTGTCTGCTTTTAAAAATCAAAGAAAATGAAGCACCACCAAATCAAATCTTCATTTCTTTTTTATTTTAACTCATGGTTTCAAAGCATTTTTTGATTTACTCTGAATGAACTTTACCTACTGCTAGGATTTAGGACTCGCCCAGCCTAAATGAAACATCAAGCTGTTCGTGTGAATAGTAGTTTATATCACTGATACCATTATTCTTCATTCCTGCAGATTATTGCATCTTTTTTTTTTTTCCATTTTTAAATTTTATTGTTTATAGAGACTTAGCCTCACTATGTTGCCCAGGCTGGTCTTGAACTCCTGAGCTCAAGTAATCCTCCTGCCTTGGCCTCCCAGAGTTCTGGGATTACAGGTGTGAGCCACCATACCCAGCCGGGTTATTGAATCTTATAAATTAGTGGTTTATAATTGAGATAACACAGCATCATGCAAAATACCCATGCAGTAAACCACATGTACCCCTTGACTCTAAAATAAAAGTTGAAATTATAAAAAATAATATTTGAGATAATAGAAAGTACACGTGGCTAAGGCCTGTCCAATTTTTCTGCTCCCAATCCAAAGCGTTAGTATATTCCATACCTGTTATGTACCACATCTCACCTAATTTTGGCCTTTCCAGGGATATGACTTTGCTCTACATATTATGCAGAGAGTTCAAACTTATCCATCCTTGTTTATTTCCTAGTCCACTGCAAGAAGATTACAGCAGTGTCCCCAATCTTACTGCCCCAGGAAGCATGAAAGCTTAGGCAACATTTTAATTAAATGTTGCCCCAGGCCTTTATTCTTGCTGAGAAAGTCAACAAAGCTTAAACAGACTGTATCAGAAAAAAAGACCCCCCGAAACGTTGTTTTTAAAAATTATGCCTCACCTTCTGCCGTTTGCTCTGAAGTATGAGACTTTTTGTAAATGATGTATTTTAAATACCAATACAATGAATTGATTCAAAATTCATTCCAAAGATGTATCTGCTTCACTTAAGGCATCACTGGACATAGTAATTAATGGAGATTTGTGGGTTATTATTTGGCAGTGACGCAGAATCAAAAATTGTTCCCTTCTATTCACCATCCCTAGTACAGGGTGGTAGAAACTTTAATTTTTCCTTTACATTCACTATATTTTCAATTGAAAATATGCCACCATATAATGAAGTATCTTCATAATCAATATTTGAATTATTGCTAACCTCTAATATATTTTCTCCCTTTAAAGTTACTTTTTAGGGCTGGGTGCAGTGTCTCACGCCTGTAATCCCAGCACTTTGGGAGGCCGAGGCAGGGGGATCACCTGAGGTGGGGAGTTTGAGACCAGCCTGACCAACATGGAGAAACCCATCTCTACTAAAAATACAAAAGTAGCCGGGCATGGTGGCACATGCCTGTAATCCCAGCTACTCAGGAGGCTGAGGCAAGAGAATCGCTTGAACCTGGAAGGCGGAGTTTGCAGTGGGCCGAGATCGCACCATTGCACTCCAGCCTGGGCAACAAGAACAAAACTCCGTCTGAAAAAAAAAAAAAAAAGAAAAAGAAAAAAGTTACTTTTCACATGCATTTTGGTTATGCATGTGCAACATTGTTGCATTTATGTTAGGTTATAAAATCCTTTACAAAGTCTCCAAAGCTCCCTGTTTTTTCTTTTCTTTTTTTTTTTTTTTTGAGACGGAGTCTCGCTCTGTCTCCCGGGCTGAGTGCAGTGGCCGGATCTCAGCTCACTGCAAGCTCCGCCTCCCGGGTTTACGCCATTCTCCTGCCTCAGCCTCCCGAGTAGCTGGGACTACAGGCGCCCGCCACCTCGCCCGGCTAGTTTTTTGTATTTTTTAGTAGAGACGGGGTTTCACCGGGTTAGCCAGGATGGTCTTGATCTCCTGACCTCGTGATCCGCCCGTCTCGGCCTCCCAAAGTGCTGGGATTACAGGCTTGAGCCACCGCGCCCGGCCTGTTTTTTCTTCATCTTCATCTTGTCAGCTCTATCCTGTAATCTGTAATCGTCTACCTTTCTGAAGGTCTTTCATGTTTTAGGATTTTCTCTGTAGTGTTTTTATTAAATAATATGTTATTCAAATTAGCAATTGAATCCAATTTCTTATAAGGTATCCTATCTAAAAATGGTATCCAGAAGTTGAAGGAAACCAAATTGAGCATATTGGCTGAAAATGCAACTATCATGCTAGTTAAGATACATTTATCCTGTGCACCACAACTTTTTGACACCCTGTATTATCCCCATTTTACAAATGAGAAAACATATCTGAGGAGCTTGTCCAAGGTGGGGAAATAGTTGTTTACATAAATAGCTGTGGTACAAAGTAATGGGTGCCATAACAGGAGATTGGATAATAGATGGCTCCTTTGTGCCTTGAGGAGGGCTGCCTAACTCTTCTTTGGATAGGAGTCAGGAGAGAGGGAGAAGGTAGCTGGAAGTGTGTCATGTAAGGAAAGCTTCACAGACACTACATTTGTGTTGATCACTCATGAACAAATAAGAGTTTTTCAGTAGCCAGGGCAGGAAAGAGGGTTCTAGACAGAGCAAACAGCATATGCAAGTGTAATGAAATAATATTTTGTATATTTGAAACTGCAATTATTTTATTTTGATTCATAGTTATTGTAAACAAGTGACAAGATTAGCTAGCAAAGTAGACAAGATTTAAATTATGAAGTCAATTTCTAAATCAATGTAAAGAGCTTGGAATTTATTTTAATGATGGGAATTCAATGAAGTGTTTTAAGCAGGGAATTTACATTATCAGATTTTTGTTATGAAAAGATAATTCTGACTTCAGCTTTGAGCAAGTGGGATAGGGACCAATTTATTCTCCTGCCTGATACAAGTCATAAAACGGATAAAATACATGAAACAATGGTCCTCAAGACATGGGACTTCAGGTCCTGAAGTACAGTGCCCTCTGAGTGATGAGAAACCCACAAGTGAGGGCCATGACTGCCTCAGCTTACTGCCTGGAAAGAGTTTCTAGGGTTTAAAGAGAGGAGATCAATTGAAACTTGGCAGACTCCTGAGTGGGGAAGAGGGGGCCGAGTGTCTGGGGAGGCTAAGGCAGCTAGAGTCTACAGGACATAGTACCGGGACAGATAACTATACAGAAAGAGCTCTGGTGATGTGCAGAGGCTTCCTGTCTGGTTGATATTCAAGAGAGTGCTGACTAGCAAATGCACGTGAACAAACTACCCAAGGCTGGGGAAAGAACCACTCAAAAAGACTGAAGGAAACAATCTCTGGAGCTTACACAGGGCTGGGAATACTACGTACTCCCACCCACCAGAGAGGAAAGCTCCATAATTCATAGGCCATTCAGTAGAGTACTCAGAAGGGTTTTGCTTCAGAAGTGGGGAAAAATTGACTTTAGATTAAACCCTAAGCTGAGTCCTAACTAAAGAATCTTAAATACAAGGCCTAAAGTTATCAAAATGTTTCCAAGAATCTTAACTGAATCCCAGAACAAAAAGCAAGAATATTTATAGGGACACAAAAATATGTAGCACCCCCAAAATAAAATTAACAGTGTCTAGTATCTAATAAAAAATTACCAGATATAGAAGGAAGCAGAAAAATTATACTCATAATTATGAGAAAAAAATCAACCAATTGAAACTGACTCAGAATTGACACAGATGTTAGAGTTAGCAGACAAGAACATTAAAATAAGTTTCTTAAAAACTATTTTTATTATTATTATTTTTTTTAGAGACAAGATCTCGCTCTGTTGCCCAGGCTGGATTGCAGTGGCGTAATCATAGCTAACTACATCCTCAAACTACTGGGCTCAAGTGATCCTCCTGCCTCAGCCTCCCAAGTAGCTGGGACCACAGGCATGCACCACTACACCAAGCTAATTTTTCAGTTTTTTGTAGAGATGGGGTCTCACTATCTTGCCCAGGCTGGTCTTGAACTCTTGGCCTCAAGCAATTCTTCTGCTTGAGGTTTTTAACTATACTTCTTTATGTTTAAAAAAATGCTGTGCTCCTTTATGTTTTAAAAAGTAAGCAGTGACATGCAAATATTTAAAAACCCAGATTAGAGCTCTTGAGATAAAAAACTACAATGTCTCAGGTGAAAATTAGAGAAGGTGAGTTAATAGCCAACAAGGCGTTACAGAAGAAAAAGGTTAATGAATTTGAAACCATCACAATATAAATTATGTAAAAATAAACAGAAAAAGAATTTAAAAGCGTTCTGGCCTCAAAATCTGTGATTTTTTTTCAGAAAGAAATAGATTTTTTTTTTAATTTTTAATTTTTATGGGCACATAGTAGGTGTATATATTTATGAAGTACATGAGATAGTTTTTACAGGCATGTAATGCATAATAATCACATCAGGGTAGATGGGGTATCCATCTCAAGCATTTATTCTTTTTCTAGTAGTTACTCTTACAGTCTGATATTTGCTAATACTGATTAGTTGATAAAGCATTTGGTTTCTGACCCAGCTTGTGTGCGTGAGGTATGCCACATTGCGCTGGGTTATGAGATGATGTTAGGAAATGACTGATGGCTGCTTTTTTTTTGTTTTGTTTTTTTAGAGCTTTTCACAGCTGACAGCTTTGGCTACTAGTTTGGTCATCTAAAACAAGGGTTGAATGCTTATAATTGAGCATGTGTATGTGTGCATGCAATTTGAAAACAGTGTTCTCTTATAATTATCCGTTAAGCATTCAGTTTTTCCTTTTAGATGACTTTGGAACTTTGAGTACATTTTTTATGCATAAAGCAAACATCTAGTACCTATTTCTGCTCCACAGATCTCCAAGTGACAAACCAAAGGGAAAATTTGCACTGGAAATTTATGAGGTCTTTAGCTTTTACTGAATACTTATTTAAAGTCCGTGTGTCACTAGACTACACTGATTTAGACTTGTCACCTGTTTTTGATGGGAAGAAGAGATTTCCTGTTTTACCATGACAGGCAAAGCACTACCGTTTGATATATTAAGGAATAAAACACTTTCCTTGATTCTAAATTCTAAGAAGTTTTGAAAGTACAGTGATAGTCTTAGTGTTTTGTGTACACAGACTTGTATACACGCCTGGTTTTCCTCCACAATGGAAAAGCTTTTGTAAATAACTAGGAAAATGTTTTACACATCAGTGTATTCAGTTGGAATACAAAAAGTTTTAAATAAAAAATAAAGACTATTATCTTTTTCTTTTTATTTTATTTTATTTTTATTTTTTGAGACAGAGTCTTGCTGTCGCCTAGGCTGGAGTGCAGTGGCACGATCTTGGCTCACTGCAAGCTCTGGCCTTCCGGGTTCACGCCATTCTCCTGCCTCAGCCTCCTGAGTGGCTGGGACTACAAGTGCCCGCCATCACGCCTGGCTAATTTTTTTTGTATTTTTAGTAGAGATGGGGTTTCACCATGTTAGCCAGGATGGGCTCGATCTCCAGACCTCGTGATCCGCCTGCCTCGACCTCCTAAAGTGTTGGGATTACAGGTGTGAGCCACCGCGCCTGGCATAAAGACTATAATCAAAGAAAGTGTGCATTGGGGAGTGTTTTGTTCAGTTCAGTGAATGCCGATTACATCTTAAAGTTTTTAGGTTTCTATTGTGTTTTGCCTTTCAATTGAGTTTGAATATTTGACGTTTTTGCCCATTAATATATGAACAGTTTTTGGAAAGGACCAGATAATTAGTGGAACATACATTACTTAAAACGTACAATATATATTTCCACGAAAATATGTAATTTTAAAAAAGGTCAAGGAAGTATCAAGTAGATCTCATTTTGGATCTTTGGGTTTGGTCTGAAGTGTAAGATTCTGGATTTAGTGAAAGCTTCTCAGTCAGTTTCCTAGAAGGATTGATTACACCATTATCCAATAATAATTAAATCTTCCATATTACACAGTTTAGAGAGTATATTTAATGAGAGAAAAATGAATTGCTGTTGAATAGAAAATAGACAAATCTCATAGAACATAATTTTTCATTCTTTGGATAAATTTTCTTATATTTTCTAATTATTTCATTGTATTAGAATAGACAGTGGATCGTGTTTTTTTTTTTTTTATTACACTGTCATACCAAATTGAGAAGGTACTTTCTTTCTTTCTGTTTATGTATTTATTGGATACAGAATCTAGCTCTGTCATCCAGGCTGGAATGCAGTGGGCTTGATCTTGGCTCACTGCAACCTCCACTTCTCCCGGTTCAAGCAATTCTCTCTGCCTCAGCCTCCCGACTAGCTGGGATTACAGGCATGCACCACCATGCCTGGCTAATTTTGTGTTTTTAGTAGAGACAAGGTTTCCCCATGTTGGCTAGACTGGTCTTGAACTCCTGACCTCAGGTGATCCGCCAGCCTTGGCCTCCCAAAGTGCTGAGATTACAGGCATGAACCACCATGCCTGGCCGGTACTTTCAGTCAGACAGTTTTCACTCATAGATGTCTTAGCACAGTAATATTTGGCAGACCATTTCTTATTCCTATTTATCTGAATGTCTATTTTTTAAAACTGATTGTATATCTACCAGCTTGCAATTACTGGCATCCTTGGGATGGGAGTAGGAGAGTGCGGTCAGATTTCTATGTATTTTCTTTTTTTTTCTAATTGTGAATTTTGAACCATTTACAAGCAAAAACTCTCCCTCTCCCCTTTGTTTTAGAAATATAAAACAATGAATATCTTTAAGAGATGGAAAACTGTTGAACAGAGTTGCTTTCCTTCTGACATCAGTAGTCTCACAGTAGAACATTTCATTTTTACATTGAGGGCTGATTTTTAGGGAGAAACCTGTTTCTGTGCAATTGGTATTCAAATGAGTGGTGGCAGACACATTTTTTCATCTGTCACATTAAGTTTTTGGCAGTTTTCCACTGCTTTCAAGAAGGAGGGAGATCCACACAACTACAGATGCCTTTGTTGTCTACTGCCTGGGCCAAATCACACACTCCGTGGATGTTCAATAAATATTGATTGATGATGCTATTCACTCAAAACACTCTCAGGTTAAAACTTGGAGTGAGTGCTTAACATTCTCATCCAGCTGTAATCACGTTTTTGCTATTTTCATTTAGTTCTCAGTACTAGTGTTTACAAAACTGTAGCATTGTGAGGAAACTAAATGAAGATATATAAATAGTGAGTTAGTAAATAAGGAAATCCGAATGAACTCAAACAAATACTAGACACAAATGTTTCCTAATACAATGCCTAGTAAACATTATAACATAAACCATTTGTTACCTGTATTAGTTTTTCTTCATGTTGCACATTTAAATATATAAAAATATTTCCACTCTTACATAAAACATTTTCCTTGGATGATTCATAAATCATTGACAAAAGCTGGCATTATGCTAACACAAAGAATTTGGTGAGTTGCTTTTGGCTAAACACCTCCCCTGTGGCTCCTTGCCATGTACACAAACACCTGTGAAACACGGGAAATCTGTCATTATTATATAGTGCTATAATATGGTAAGAACAGCATTAGACTATTAGTAAGTTAGTGTATTAGTCCCTTGCAAACAGTTTAATAATTATTTTATTCAGTGAGTTTCATTTTTCTTATATCTTAAAAGAAGAGCTGGATTACTTCATTTCTAATATTAATTCCAGATTATAAATTCTATGAATACTTGATTTCTTTTTCTTCCAATGAAGGGTTTTGGACTATATCTTTATGGAATCATTATTAGAAGGAAAATAAATTTTTATGGGGAAAAAAAAAACAGTAGCAACAGTAGTCTTTTGTAGTGTTTAATCCATTTAGTTAAATTTTTTACTTTTTAACTGGATGTCATTTTGTAGCTAAAGTTTTAATGACTTTTATTTCTTGTTTTTTAAAAGTTATTTATTTATTTATTTTGAGACAGGATCTTGCTCCGTCACCCGGGCTGAAGTGCAGTGGTTCAGTCTCCACTCACTGCAGCCTCCTCCTCTGGGCTCAAGAGATTCTCCCACCTCTCAGCCTCCTGAGTAGCTGGGACTACAGGTGTGTGCCACTACACCCAGCTAATTGTTTTGTAGTTTTTGTAGCGACAAGGTTTTGCCATGTTGCTCAGACTGGTCCTGAACTTACAGGCTCAAGGGATCCACTTGTGTCAGCCTCCGAAAGTGTTGGGATTACAGGCAGTACTATAGGCACATACCATTATGCCCATTTTTTTTTTTTAATTTTTTTTGTTATCAAGATGGGTGTCTCACTATGTTGCCCAGGCTGGTTTCAAACTCCTGGGCTCAAGCAAGCCTCTTGTCTTGGCATCTCAAAGTGTTGGTATTATAGATGTGAGCTATCACGCCCACACTTAATGTCTTTTAAAGATGCAAATTCAGGCCAAATAGTTACAACTATCTCTGTTTTTCCACACCCTATTGTATTTGAGAAATTTGTGAAATATTTTCTTTTCCTCTGACCTTTTTAATTATAGTAGTATATTTGTTGTAAAAAATTTGTAAGGAGTAAAGCTTCCTCTTTATCCTAATTCTCACTGTGTTTAGTTATATGTGTTTCCTTTTTCATCTTTCCCATACACAACAGTGGGCCTTTTTTCTTTTTTCTGTAACTTAAACGAGACCACACTGAGTGGTTCTCAGCTTAAGTTAAACACTGGAATCACCTAGTAAGCTTCAAAAACACACAGATGCCTGGGTCTCCCCTTGAAAGATTCTGACTTATTTAGTCTGGAGTATGATCTGAGCATCAGAATTAAAAAACAAACACAAAATTTTTAACTCCCTGATGATTCTGTTGTATGGTCAAGTTTGAGATCCCTAACAAAACTTTTACCGTTTGTTTTCTTCGTTGAAGTTTGATCATGGCCACCACTCTGTTATGACTCCACATATGGTACACCCTCACTGATGGTCACTCAGATATTTTCTAATTTTGCCATTACAAAAAAAATGCTGCAATAAATGTACATGTATCTTTGAGTTCCTGTGTAAATGATCTTTGGGTAGAGTCGTACAAGGGGAAATACTGGTTCAAAAAATGTGAGGAACCGGGTATGGTGGCTCAAACCTATAATCCCAGCACTTTGGTAGGCCAAGGTGGGTTGATCACTTGAGGTCAAGAGTTTGAGACCAGCCTGGCCAACATGGTGAACCCTATCTCTACTAAAAATACAAAAATTAGTTGGGTGTGGTGGTGCATGCCTGTAATTCCAGCTACTCAGGAGGCTGAGGCAGGAGAATCACTCGAACCTGAGAGGCAGAGGTTGCAATGAGCCAATATCGTGCCATTGCATTCCAGCCTGGGCAACAAGAGCAAAACTCCATCTCAAAAAAAAAAAAAAAAAGGGGGGGGGGTGGATATTTTATCTAAATCTCTTACATATGTGGTTGTTCATTTTGGTTTTGTTTGATTTGGGGGCATTATCTATTTCTCTTTTTCTTTTTTTTTTCTTTTTTTTTTTTTTTTTTTTGAGAAGGAGTCTCGCTCTGTCACCCAGGCTGGAGTGCAGTGGCCAGATCTCAGCTCACTGCAAACTCCGCCTCCCGGGTTTACGCCGTTCTCCTGCCTCAGCCTCCCGAGTAGCTGGGACTACAGGCGCCCGCCACCTCGCCCGGCTAGTTTTTTGTATTTTTTTAGTAGAGACGGGGTTTCACTGTGTTAGCCAGGATGGTCTCGATCTCCTGACCTCGTGATCTGCCCGTCTCGGCCTCCCAAAGTGCTGGGATTACAGGCTTGAGCCACCGCGCCCGGCCGGCCTATGTCTCTTTTTCTTAAAGCTTAGGGTCAGAAATATAGCATTACCAGAGTTGAAAGGAAACATATACAGTAAGTCCTCACTTAACATTGTTAATAGATTCTTGAAAACTATGACCTTATGCAAAACCTATGCAGCCAATTTTACCATAGGCTAATTGATATAAACAAGAGTTAAGTTCCTATGGCATATGTCTGGTTACAAACACATCACAAAACTTCTAAATAAACACTTCTAATATTAAACACTGAAATTAGTGTGAGCTGTATATATATTTAAGAAGGATTAATAAGAATAAGTAAGACAATTATTTACCCAACTTTTGGTGAATCCTTGAGTGATGATGGTCCTAGTGGTGGTGGGTTTAATCAAGGAATAAACATTCGCAAAGTGAAAATTGTAAGAAGTGTCCCACTTTTAATTCTGATGCTCAGATCATACTCCAGACTAAATAAGTCAGAATCTTTCAAGGGGAGACCCAGGCATCTGTGTGTTTTTGAAGCTTACTAGGTGATTCCAATGTGTAACTTAAGTTGAGAACCACTCAGTGTGGTCTCATTTAAGTTACAGAAAAAAGAAAAAAGACCATGCAATTCAATTGCATGCACCATGCAATTCAAAAGCAATCAATTACAAACATAGTTGAGTGCTTGCTTTTGTGCCGCAATGTTTATTGTTGTGTATTTGTATGATTATATATAATGTATTAATTTTCTATTTGATAGTAATTTTTTTTTTTTTTTGAGGCAGAGTCTTGCTCTGTCGCCCAGGCTGGAGTGCAGTGGTGCGATCTTGGCTCACTGCAAGCTCCACCTCCCAGGTTCACGCCTTTCTCCTGCCTCAGCCTACCGAGTAGCTGGGACTACAGGCGCCTGCCGCCATGCCCGGCTAATTTTTTTTGTATTTTTAGTAGAGACGGGGTTTCACCGTGTTAGCCAGGATGGTCTCGATCTCTTGACCTGATAGTAATTTTTAATCATTCGTTTATTCATTTTCCAATGTACTTATTCGACTTCAGAATTGCAGGAGGCTGGATCCTATCCTAGCAGCTCAGGGTGCAAAGCGGGGACCTGACCCTGCAGAATACGCCATCCCATCTCAGGGTACACTCATACATACTTACTCACTGACATTGGGACACTTGAGATACACTGACTCACCTACAGTGCACATGTTTGGGATGTGGGAGGAAACCAGGTACCCAGAGGAAACCCATGAATATTTGGGGAGAATGCATACACTCCACAGACAGTGGCCTCGGCTAGGGATTGAATTTTTTTTTTTTTTTTTCCATCAATGGTAAAATGAAATGACGTTGAACCAAATGATGTTATCTGAGGACCTGCTGTTATGTTTTCTGCCTACATTTCCCACCTAGTGTAAGGAAACTCTTGGTATGGGCACTACCAATGACTATCCACCAAGAGGGCCTTAAAGGCAGTCCCTGATGTGGAGCGATTCCAGTTGTCATTTTTTCCTACATCAGGGTTAGAACTAACTGTTAATAACTTTCAGCACTACATTTTGTTGACCAGAGAAGTCTTAGAAATCATTTTGGTTAAAATATTTGTTGTATAGTTGAAGAAATGAGGGCCTGAAGCTGTGGATACCCTGTCCAATATCAAACAGCTGAAAAATCATAATGCTGAGTTTGGAGAACAGGACTCATTCTTGACCCACTGTAGCTTAATCTGATTACATATTGTAGTAGTTAGCCATTTCTGCCTACTAGTACTGTAGTAGTTAGCTACTGTTGCCAAGTTTAGCAACTTAAAACAGCATTAATTATCTCACAGCTTCTGTGAGTCAGGAATATGGGAGTAGCTTAACCAGGACGTTCTGGCTTAGGATCTGTTATGAGGTTGCAGTTAAGATGTCGGCCAGAGATGTAGTCATCTCAAGGCTGGGCTGGGGGAATATTGGCTTCTAGGCTCTGCTACATGGCCATTGGCAGGACTGATAATACTCGCTTCTCAACTTATTCACATGGTTGCTGGCAGGGATTGGTTTTTCTCACCATGTGGGGCTGTCCACGGGTTGTCTAAGTGTCTTTAGAACATGGAAGCTGGCTTATGCCAGAGAGAATGAAGATGGCGGGAGGTTGTACCCAAGATGGAAGTCATGGTTTTTATATAACTTATTGAGTTATTGTTATTGCATCGCCTCTGGCATGCTTTGTTTGCTGGAAGCAGTCGCTAAGTCTAGCCCACAGTCAAGGGGAGTGGAATTATGCTCCATCTTTTGAGGGGAAGAGTATCAGATAATTTGTGGACGTATCTTTAAACTACTACACATACGTTTAAACCACATTTAGCATTTGGTAATTGCAAAATTCATACTTTCAGCTCAAAGGGCATTTTATTTCACTTCCTGGCCCTAAAGGGAAGCTAGAGAATGTAGAGAATCGTTTTATCATAACCACACAACTGAAATAAACTTCTGAAATTAATAGGGCAGAACAGTATTTTAAAGGTTGTCTGGCTAATAAATAGGAGATAATGTTGGGACCCAGCATTTTAACTCATCAAATGTATCCTCATGCCCCATCATGAGGTGTGTTTAATTATTAAATGATTACATATTAATGTATGCATCATGTAATCTCTATTTCCATCAAATAACCCATTGTTATTATAATTTTGAGACAGTCTCACTCGATTGCCCAGGCTGAAGTACAGTAAGGCAATCTCAGCTCACTGCATCCTCCTCCTCCCGGGTTCAAGCAATTCTCCTGCCTCAGCCTCCTGAGTAGCTGGGATTACAGGCACGCACCACTGCGCCTGGCTAATTTTTGTATTTTAGTAGAGATGGGGCTTCACCATGTTGGCCAGGCTGGTCTTGAACTCCTGACCTTGTGATCCACCCGCCTTGGTGCCTGGAAGTGCTGGGATTGCAGGAGTGAGCCACCGTGCCTGGCTGAAATAACCCATTCTTTAGAGGGTCCCATAATGGTCTGTATTTTTAGTGTCAGATCCATGATCCCTAAAATCCTAATGCCTAAATTCCAGATGTTTTAAATCTCTAAACTGTCAGGGTGTTACTGGGAACATAAGGTAAATGCCTTGAAGCAAAACAATAATGTGTTTTTAATGAAGAGGCCTTTCTGTGTTGCTGAAATCTGAATCAAGAGTTTTCCTCTCTTGCAATAGCCTTTTCATACCACCCTTTGTAATGAAACATATGGCTCACATCACAGTAAAATATGTAGAGTAGGAAGAAGAAAAAGCATGTTTCACATACATGTCATATCTAATGTAACGCCATATGTACAGCAGCCATAGAGGACTAAGACTTAACTGCAGTCCTGGAATAATTAGAGTGAGAGTGTCCTTAATTTGTTTTAAATACTGCAAATGCTTTCACATTTTCAAGTAATTAACACTCCCTTCCCTTTTAATATTTGCATTTCATTATTAAGAAACAATCCCTCAATAATTTTTAATGAACCCTTGAAACTGTGATATTTAAAAAGCATTAATTTTCTGAAAATAAATTATCAAGAGAATAGTTCAGTCTTGAATTTACCATATTTAGTAAGCTAATGAGAGGGAATTTTAAAAAAGGAAACACATTTTGTGGCTTTTTATGAAGTGGGTATGATTAGCTGTCTTTGCACTCATGGTCTCATTTTGATGTGGGGCATTTTTATTTGATATAAGAGAGTGGCAACTTATGATCATTCTCTTCTAGAAAATAAAAAACTTCTCTCAAAAATAGCAAAATTCCAAAAGAAGATTGTGACCTTTTTACCTTTTTTTTGCTTTTTTTTTTTTTTTTTTAAGGGAACACCACTTTCCCTTAGGTGTGCTCTTTCTTTCCTGTTTTTCAAAACAAAAATGATATGTGTAGCAATGCATTATAGTATTACGTTATACTATATCTATGTCATATATAATGTATATATGTTATATTAATACGTAATTATTGCCTTTTTTTTTTTTTTTTTTTTTTTTGAGACAGAGTTTCAGTCTGTCGCCCAGGCTGGAATGCAGTGGCGTGATCTCGGCTACTGCAGCCTCTGTCTCCTGGATATAAGCAGTTCTCATGCCTCAGCCTCCCAAGCAGCTAGGATTACAGGCATGTGCCACCATGCCTAGCTAATGTTTTGTATTTTTATTAGAGATAGGGTTTCGCTATATTGGCCAGGCTGGTCTTGAACTCCTGGCTTCAGGTGATCCATCCAACTCGGCCTCCCAAAGTGCTGGGATCACAGACATGAGCCTCTACCCTTGGCCTGCCATTATTTGTGACTGGAGTCTTATAGTCTGCTCTACTGTCTCAAGCTAACAAGTGAGAACAGAGAAAGAGTGTTTTCTTTTTGAGATCTTCAGTAGCTTGAAACCATCTTTGGCAGAGCATCCAGAAAACCTGATTCTTCAGTGGCTCCTCCTGCTGGAATCTGGGTTCATATTTGAGCCAGGATCCGGAGCCTACCTGAATGCTCAGGTTGGTTCTTAACTACAGAGGCTCGTTGGATAGCCTGCAGAATGGCCAGGGCATTTCAGTGTCATGCTGGAAGGTGGCTCCATCCCGTGCTGGGAGATGAGCAGGCGATGCATTTTCCAGTTACCCTCTTTCCCAAGGCGTTCAATGTTTTTTCTCACCGCTGGGAGGCAAGCTTTTGGGGGAAGCTGTGTATTGGCTCACTTATCTATATAGCTGTATCTCTGGGTATCATAAAAAATTTCTCCCTGCCATAAAGAGAGACGTTTTTCCTATGGGTTAACTGGAACAGAGGAGGTGGAGAAAGTGCTTTTAATTTCAAGGGTCAGAAGTTAAGAGAAAACCCATAAATATTTCTTTTCCTGAGCACTCATCATGCTGCAGCAGGCCATTAATTTTAAAAGAGGTTTTCTATTGAAGGAGCCTGTTCATCTGGTGACATGGATAGGTTAGTTTGTATTGCTTTCTCTCCTCGGTGCCAGAGAGATGTGTTAAAGAAGCAAATTATTTATTTTATTATATAAAAATGCCTGAAATTGAATTAAAATCATAAAAGATTTATGCTCATTATTATTTGATTTGTAAATCTGTATTCTGTCAACATAGCTGACTTCTGCATGCTTTATTTTCATGAAAGTGATAAATACAGTTTTATTGGTATAGTCCTAACAATAAGGGTGCTTCTTTTGTACTCTCATAGGAAACAAAACAGAACAAACTCACAAGTCAATCTCGTTTTGATGTTCAAACTTGATCTCTCTTGCCTCCATGAAATTAGTTGTGATAGAGTTGTATTGAATGCAGAGGAAAAATTATTGAGAATTATACTAATATATTTAATTTAGTGGGAAAAGTTTTCCTAGAGGACAGAACCTTTGTGTGTGTGTGTATATATATATATACACGCGCGCGCACACACACACACACACTCATCCCCTAAACTGCTATAGTTTGGACATTTGAAAGGTTAGATTTAGTCTTCAGTCTCAATCTCCCTACTCACTTTTCCCACCAGTTGGTGTATTTTAATGTACCTAAAATGGGCATCTGAGTTTATTTGGCCCTCTGTGATTCAGGTGTTAATGGTGCCTTAGGGACCTTGCATTTATAGCTAACCGGAGAAGCTAGGGATAAGAGACTGTTTCCACATGTACGCCACTTTGCAAATATATTTAAAACTAAAGCTGTAATCTTGTCTTCCTTCTTGCACTACTGTGGCAGAATTTAGTGACCTTTAAAATGATTTTCTTCTTAGGATTCATCTCTTTTCCATTTTCTTTAATAGACCCTGCATATTTTCGTTTATATTCCTTGACCATGGTTATTATTAACAGTATTATTAAATGTCTATAACATTATCTGTGTAGATGAGCTTTACAGTTAGTGATTAGCTATATGTTCTTAGGATTGTAACTCCTTAGGAGACACATTTGATGTATTTTAGTTCTTTCTACTAACCTTTGCAGCTCCGCTTTCTGTGCTGCAGCCTTGGGTTTTAAAATCTCAGGAAAAAGCATCTATCCTCCAATTCTAATTTAGCTTGCTTGCTCTCTCCATCCACGGTCATAAACAGTAACCATATTGTGTGGTATGTCACGTTATGAAAAGAAACACACAAAGAAATGGTATAATTGTGAAAAAGACAAGTCTTTCAATTTTGTTAGTTATAATATATGTTATCACTTTACCAAATTATTCTTTATTTAGCCACCTTTTTTCTTCTGCTATAGTGTCCTAGTCTCTTTTTATAGTTACCATGTCAAAAGTTCTATTTTCTGTCCCCACCTTACTTGATAATTGCCTCTTTGCCTTATTAGGATGCAAGGACAACCACATTTGTCTCTATTTGTAAAATGTTTTTGGCTTATCTTTTAGATCATTTATATTTAGGCAAATAAATGAAATCAACTTCTGTCTTTTTAAATTTTTCTACCTATATCTTCATCCCACAGTCATCTACTGACACATGAGATGTGAAAAGCTTGATGTCGGCTGCTGGGCATGGTGGCTGAATGCCTGTAATCCCAGCACTTTGGGAGGCTGAGGTGGGTGAATCATGAGGTCAGGAGTCGAGACCAGCCTGGCCAACATGGTGAAACCCCGTCTCTACTAAAAATACAAAAAATTAGCTGGGTGTAGTGGCGGGTGCCTGTAATCCCAGCTACTTGGGAGGCTGAGGCAGGAGAATCGCTTGAACCTGTGAGGTGGAGGTTGCAATGAGCCGAGATTGTGCCACTGCACTCCAGCCTGGCAACAGAGACTCTGTCTCAAAAAAACCAAACAAAACACAAAAAAGCTTGAGGTCCTTCTTACCCCAAATTATAAACCTTTTAGTGTAAAAAGGGACTAAAGATTAAATGATTCATTCATGAAATAATGTATTCTAAAAATGTTATTGCTATTATGTAGTAGGCACTAGAAATAGAAGGGATCTAGTCACATCTTCACTAATCCCAAAATTATTTCAATAAGGAACCGTAGTACAGTTTCCTACCTCAATTTACTTTCTACTTTACTTGTACGAGATAAAACCTTCTGTTTTTTCCTTGTGGGAAGTCAGATCTCCTAGGATAATCACTAAAGGCCATTGCATTCTTCAGACCCAGAGAAACATCAAAGGGAGATATACATTCCCATTAAGAATCAAAGTGATAGCTCTGGTAGCCAGACTAGGCACCTCCATAAAACATACACACATCCCCCCACTGCCACACACACGCGCGCGCACACACACACACACAGAGACAGAGAGGGAGCGAGGGAGAGAGAAAATGCACACTGAGTTCTCCATTTCAACATTTTGGAATGTAACATTCAAAAAAATTTTGAGGAAATAGAAAAAAAGTATGTGGGGATCTTACTAGCTCAGCAATGAAATAACATACCTGTTATTTTTTAACGAGAATAGTGAATTCATAACAAAGAATTAAATTGTTTTAAAATAGAGATTAGCAGCAAAAGTAAGTAAATAAAAATAAACCAAACAGAACTCCAAACATGAATATTGATCTCACTTATGTTTATCTGTTTAGATACTATCATAAGGAAAAAAACTAATGATTGGAATAAAATTATTTGTGTGTGTGTGTGTGTGTGTTATCTGTGTGTATTTAAAATTCTGACTAAGCTTTTAAGCTTTTTCCTTTAAAAAGGTGTTAGGCTGGCTGGGCATGGTGGAGGCCGAGGCGGGTGGATCACCTGAGGTCAGGAGTTTGAGAACAGCCTGACCAACATGGTGAAAACCGGTCTCTACTAAAACTACAAAAATTAGCTGGGCATGGTGGCGCATGCCTGTAATCCCAGGTACCTTAGATTCCAGCTACAAGCACCGCTGAGTCCCACATCTGAGGAAGAGATTATCATAATCTCCTCCTGATTAGTAGGGAGAAGGGACACAGACAAACTCTGTCATGGGATCTTTGAACAGTGTCTGGATAGGTCCTGTCAGAGTTAGAGGATAGCAAATTGAAGGATACAAACAAACACGAGTCTATGAAATAATGTTTCGGCACAAGGGAAGGGATGCTTGTCTGGAGACCTCAGAGGAAGAAAAGAACCACTTTTCTCAAAGGATTTATTATAGGACCAGGAGAGAATTTCAAGTGAATGTTTTACTTCCTCAGCAAAAAGGGAGAAGATACAGTCTTCATGAAAGAGCAGAAAGTCATGAGCAGCAGGATGGAGTGAAAAGAAAACATAGTGAAATGAATAGAAAAAGAAGATTGATGAGGGAAAAAAAAAAAAGAAATTTAACAGGAACAAAAAATGCCAACAGCAGATTAAAATACTGGGAGCCAGAATGGAGTAAGATTGACAGTGTAAAAAATTTGAAAAATTATTATGTAAAGTCAATGTATTGTCAGGTCTCACAGGATTCAAAAGACCAGACAATACCTTGAAAAAGATGAGAGAGATGAAAACGAGAGAGGGCAGAGAACAGAAGCTTTAAAATGTTAGTTGCCCCCTCCAAGACATGAGAGAGATCAAAATTACAATTCAATAACATTAGGCCTGGCCCAGTGGCTCACACCTGCAATCTGAGCACTTTGGGAAGCTAAGGCAGGAGGATCACTTGAGGCCAGGAGTTGAAGATCAGTCTGATCAACATAGTAGAACCCCATCTCTATGAAAAATAAAAAAGGTAAACCTTATCTCTACAAAAAATAAAAAAATCAAGTAAGGTGGTGCATGTCTGTCATCCTAGCTACTTGAGAGGCAGAGGCAGGAGGATCTCTTGACCTCAGGAGACTGAGGCTGCGGTGAGCCTTGATGATCATGTCACTGTACTGCAGCCTGGGTAACACAGCGAGATGCTCTCTCTCTCAAAAAAAAAAAAAAAAAAAAATTAAAGAGCACCTTTGTGAGCTTAAAAAATGACCCGATTTAGGCCGGGTGCGGTGGCTTACGCCTGTAATCCCAGCACTTTGGGAGGCCGAGGCAGGCGGATCACAAGGTCAGAAGATCGAGAGCGTCCTTCCTTACATGGTGAAACCCCGTCTCTATTAAAAATATGAAAAATTAGCCAAGCGTTGTGGCACACGCCTGTAATCGCACCACTGCACTCTAAACTGGGCGACAGAGCGAGACTCCGTCTTAAAAAAAAAAAAAAAAAAAAAAAAGGAAAGGTCATTTTCTAATATCTCATTCTTCCCTCCTCTCAAACAAGAAATGTAGTAGCATATTGCGTAAAATTTCAAATGAGCTGCATAAATATTGACAATTAAGTCAGAAATGCTTTTTTAAAAACATTTTGTAAACTGTACAGTATGACAGTGGTCACGCTTTTCTTGCTTCTTTGTTGCTTCTGTGTGACAACCCAACATTTATGAGCCTTTCATTCTAGCACTTCTCTAGGCTGTTTTATTTTTATTCTGGAATGTGGTGAGGCTTTGGATTTATAGGTCCGTAAACTCATAGCTTTTTTTTTTTTTTTTAAATAACATCAAATATCACACCCTAATTTGTATATAACATATGGTATCAGCTTTTCCCATCCTGAACTCACAAAGTTCAGCTCTAATGGCTTAAGGGATTTATTGTATGTAATGAATTAACTTCTGTCCTATGCATCTAGAGTGGTACTACGTTTGTACCATCTCAGGAGAAATGAGGAGTCACTCAAATTATATTCCGTAGGGCATGATTATCTTGTGGAACTGCCGTTGAGAAAGGCTGACTACGTTTTGTTTTGTTTGTAATGATAATGGACAGAAGCTTGTTTCCCCAAAATCATCCTTCCTGCATCTCTGATTTTAATGTGCTTTTGTGGCTCACTGATTTTGATGAGGTAGGCTAGAGGCAGCCATTATTTCATTTCACACAGATGGAAGTTGAAGCACGGAGATGTCAGGAATTGTCTCCAGAGCCTTCTTGAAATAAGATAATGAGAAAGTAGAGAATGTAACACCCATTCAGCCCAATCACCAGTCTGCTTCTGTGAGATCCAGATTTCAAATTATAAAATGAATGTCATGTGTTTCATATAGATAGAGATCCCAAGGAAATCAGAAATGTCTCATGCCATACAGGTCAAAATTAGAATTATATTTCGATGGCAGTGGTCTTATTTGAATAAGTTTTTTGGAATGCAGTATCATGAGTTGTTATTATCTAGCTGACCAATATCCAAATGACAGGTCATTGCTATCACTGTAGTTCTAATCTTTTTCCTTTAAGACATTCAATGTTTATATATATATATATGCAGAATTTGTATATATGCAGAATTCTAACTCCAACTCTATCACTGCTTTTCCTGTTGATAGTTTGAGATTTATTGTTTCCTGGGATACTCAGCTTGTGTTGAAGTTCTCCCACAAATTGGCTTTACTCACATCTTAATTCCTTCTTATAGCCAAACTCTATGGTATATGGTATTTGTAAAATAGCCAATTTATTAGTTTCTGATAATGTTTTGAATACATCAACATCTAAATCTTATGCTGATTATTGATACGCTTTTTACTCCAGTCAAAATTCTACATATTCTCATTCAAACCATGTATTTGGGTCTCAACGCGTATTATCATGCTTTTGTAATTGTTCACATTCCCTATATTTTCAGATAAGCAAATTTGTTAGAGGCATTGCCCTTGTTTGATCTTTTTTTGTGTGTGTCTGACATGTATTAGCATGATATGAGAAATAGAGTTGACATTCAATAAATATTTGTTCATAGATTATTATTATTTTAAGATGGAGTCTCATTCTGTCGCCCACGCTGGAGTGCATTGGCACAGTCTTGACTTACTGCAACCTCTGCCTCCCAGATTCAAGTGATTCTTCTGCCTCAGCCTCCTGAGTAGCTGGAATTACAGGTGTCCACCACCATACTCCGCTAATTTTGTTTGTATTTTTAGTAGAGGCGGGAGTTTCACCACGTTGGCCAGGGTGGTCTTGAACTCCTAACCTCAAGTGATCTATCCACCTTGGCCTCCCATGGTGCTGGGATTACCTGTGTGAGCCACATGCCTGGCCTGGTTTATAGATTCGTTGGAGCCATATTTCGACTCTAGCTTTACCATTAAACAATTTCTTTCTGACTAAAAAATTTTTTTAAATTATTTTTTTCCCTATTAATATTTAAAGAAAGAAAACACATGCTTTTGAAATTAGGTTATTATTTTGAGGATTTTTACCTCCTTTTCCTTGCCTATATAAGTAACTTGGAAATTCCTAAGCATGGAGTAGGCTTGGTGATTGGACCCTAATTCCTTAACAAAGTTAGAACTCCAGAGCTTTATAAAACCCACTCTCAAATAGCCCAGTATTGTTTCCTACAAAAAGTAAACACTGTTGCCAACTGACACAGCTTTAACATGGATACCACCATCTCCACTGACCTGTGAGTTAGAAGAGATTGCAGATAGGTTAGCTGTATTCTTTTTTATGTATCTTACAAAATAAGATTATTCCCTACATATCACATAAATGTACTTTCACACAAATCTTGCATGTTTAACAATATTTAAGAGAAGTCTTTGACATTGTGGGACTGCAGTCTACTGGGGATGGGGACAATGACAACAAAACCTGGCAAATCAATTTTATTAATATGTTGAGGGTAACAAATGCTATAAGACAGAGCAACCAGGGAAACTAGAGGCAGAGAAAGGGAGTGATTTGGCCAAGGGAAATAAGAAAGTCAGTGCTGAAGTTGGCCTAGAATCTGGTTCTTCGACAGTCTCTCTTCCTTTGTTTGCACTATCCTGATTGTCTTGGCCCCAAGGACTTCCCTCTACCCACTTGGATACTTTCTTCAAGTTTCAATACCTTTTCCTCCACCAGTATGAACTAAAAGTCTGAGACCGTATTTTCCTCTTCTACACATATACTAATGTTTATCATTCAGACCATTTATTTGGGTCTTAACACATATTATCATGCTTTACTAATATTACATATTACTGTATTTTCAGATAAGCAAATTTATTAGAGGCTAGTTACTGAAATCAGTCTTTAGAGTCTCAGTGCTTTGGGCTGGTCGTTTACTATTCTCCCTTCTATATATGTTTCCAAGAGAATTTGAGTTCAATACTACTTTGTGTGTAACTTTGACTTTTGTTATTCTTAGTGATCAATTTAGTTTCTTCAAAATGGTTAGAAGGTAACTAAGACAAACTATGCATTAATAAACTGTTTCTAGAAAAGCTATATTTTCTCAGAAGAAATTTAGCATGTCTTGGACTCACTGCAACCTCTGCCTCCCAGGTTCAAGTGATTCTCCTCCTTCAGCCTCTTGAGTAGCTGGGATTACAGGCATCATGCGCCACCACACTTGGCTAATTTTGTATTTTTAGTAGAGACAGGGTTTCACCATGTTGGCCAGGCTGGCCTCGAACTCCTGACCTCAGGTGATCCGCCTGCCTCGGCCTCCCAAAGTGCTGGGATTACAGGCGTGAGCCACCACAGCTGGCCTGTTTTTTTGTTGTTGTTTGTTTTTGTTTTTGTTTTAATAACGTCTAAGTTATTGTTGAGTGTAACCTAATGAAACTCCTGGGTGATATGGTAGGTATACATTTAGCAAAACAGTTTTTCAAAGGAGTTTTTACCAGTTGGCACTCTAACCAGCAATATATGAGTTTTAATTTGCTCTGCAACCTTCCCAACATGCAGTGGTGTCAAGTTTCTGATTTTAATTATTGTGGTGAGTGTGGAGTGGTTTCTCATTTTGATATTAATTTGCATTTCTTTAGTGGCTAACATTGTTCAGTCCCTTTTCATATGTTCAGTGACCATCTGGGTTATCTCTTTTGTGAATTGCCTGTTTAAGGCTTTTATCTCCATCCCATTTCCCCAAAAGGATAGACAATACAATAGAAATGAATAGTTTCAGGGCTGTTGTGGACATACTTCTTGCAAATGTCTTTTTCCACTCTGTAGATTGTCCTTTCTTCATAATATCTTTGGATGAACGGATATTTTAAATTTTAATTAATTCAGATTTATCAGTCTTTATTGTCATTACTTTATTTTCAAAACACGCTTTGAGAAAAGCTACAAAGATATTCTTTTGTGCCATTGTATATAAGCTGTATTATTTATCTTTCACATCTAGGTCTCTAATATGTTATTTTGTCTATGGTGTGAGGTAGAGGGTTAGTGTATGTTTTTCTTCATACAGATACCCATTTAACCCAGCACCACTGATTGAAAAGATTATTCTTTTTCCATTGCAATACAGGGACTCAGCTGTGTATAAATCAACTGAGAGTGCATACAGGTGGATCTGTTTCTAGACACTTTTTTCTGTTCCACTAGTTTGCTTGTCCTTGAGCTAACACTTCACCATCTTAATTTCTGTGGCTTTATAATAAGTCTTGGTAACTGGTAGTATAAATTCTTTAACATTTGTTTTTCTGTGAGATTGTCTTGGCTATTCTTGTTTTTGCATTTTCTTATAAATTATAAAATTAGTTTTTCTATTTCCCAAGAGAAGTATGCTGAAATTTATATTGGGATTACAGTGAATTCATAGATAAACTTGGGAAATATTGACATCTTTATAAGAATGAGTCTTTTCTTGAGATGGAGTCTCGCTCTGTCAACCCAGGCTGGAGTGTAGTGGTGTGATCTCAGCTCACTGCATCCTCTGCCTCCCGATTTCAAGTGATTCTCCTGCCTCAGCCTCCTGACTAGCTGGAATTACAGGTATGTGCCACCATACCTGGTTAATTTTTGTATCTTTAGTAGAGACCGGGTTTTTCCATGTTGGCTGGGCTAGTCTTTAACTCCTGACCTCAGGTGATCCACCCGCCTCAGCCTCCTAAAGTGCTGGGATTACAGGTGTGAGCCACCATGCCTGGCCTACAATAATACGCCTTTTAAGCCATGAACATAGTATAATCATACATTTATTTAAGTCTTTAATTTATTAATAGTGCTAATTTTCTGCATAGAAATCTTGTGAACTTTTGTTATATTTATTTCTTTACTGTTTTATATTTTTGATGCTGCTATAAATAGCACATTTAAGAAATACCTATTCTGAATACAGTTGGTTTCTTATGTTAATCTTGTATTTAGCAGCCTTGCAAAATTCATTTATTTATTTCAGTAGTTATGTCTCCTCACTTTTTCACACTTTCTAGTAACTAGTCAAGTTGACTAGCTCCTATTTAAGGAGAGGCAGATACAGCATGCTGTTAGAAACTGGCCAGAGGAGGACAGACAGACTGTTCAAAATATCATTCCTTTAAGAAATATGAGTGAAAACTTTCCTGCTTTTAAAGTATCAACCCTACTTGAATTGTGGGATTTCTCTCCCGGCAGAACCTGCTTAAGGAAAACAGCATCTAAAATTTTGCTAACTACTACCTGTCAGTATACTTGGTGAAATCACTTGAAATCTCAGATACATACATCACTTCAATTATATCACCAGAAAGGAACATCATGCTTCATGGTTTTAGCCAGTGGTTAAGGACATTTTAGGACAATTTTGCTGTCCCTGAGCTGTGTGGCAGAAAATATTTATAATTGGAAAAAGGGGCCAAGAGGCACAAATAAGTTGCTGTATTCTAAATCACAGAATAACGTACCCTACTTTAAAGATCTGAAAGCTAGTGATTTTACTAGTTGGTTGCTGCCAGAAGAGGACCAAATTAATTTAGATGTAACCATAAGAAGCCAGATTGCCTACCGGAGTATTTAAAGTAGAGTAAATGTACTGAAGAAAACATACGCTGATTTATCTTTGTTTTATAGTGCATGAGGTAAATATTTAACACTTTTGTATTGTTAGCTTTTGCTGTATATCAAACCATCCCCAAACCTGGTAGCTTACCCAATACTCATTTAATTATCTCAATTCTCTGGATCAGCAGTTTGAGCTGGGCTCATCTTGGTGGTTCTGCTGTTGGTGACCCGGTTCAGCTGATCGTGATTGGGCCTACTCTTGAGTCTGCAGCCAGCTGTCAGGTCTTCTGGGGAATGATTGGTCTACAGTGGGTCAGTTAGCTAGTTCATCTCTGCTCCCCATGGTCTTGCATCCTCCACCAGGCTAGTCTGGGCTTGTTTGCATGGTGGTGTTACAGGAAAGGGGTCCCAATCCAGACCCTAAGGGAGGGTTCTTGGGTCTCACACAACAAAGAATTGAGGGAGAGTCCATAGAGTAAAGTGAAAGCAAGTTTATTAAGAAAGTAAAGGAATAAAAGAATGGCAAACTCCATAGACAGAGCAGCCCTGACGGCAGCTGGTTGCCCATTTTTATGGTTATTTCTTGATGGTATGCTGAACAAGGAGTGGGTTTTTCATGCCTCCCCTTTTTAGACCATGTAGGATAACTTCCTGATGTTGCCATGGCATCTGTAAACTGCCATGGCACTATTGGAAGTGTAGCAGTGGGGACGACCAGAGGTCACTCTCATGGCCATCTTGGTTTTGGTGGGATTTCGCTGACTTCTTTACTGCAAGCTGTTTTATCAGCAGGATCTTTATGACTTGTATCTTGTGCGTACCTCCTGTCTCATCCTTTGACTTAGAATGCCCTAACCATCTGGGAATGCCGCCTGGTAGGTCTCAGCCTCATTTTACTTAGCCCTTTTTCAAGATAAAGTTGCTCTGGGTCACACATCTCTGACAGTGGTGACAGTGGACCCCAGGTCAGCAGGTGGAACGACCATGCAGAGCTTCTTCCTGATATTTCTTGGGTTTCTTGAGGCTCAGGGTCAGACGCACACAGCGTTGCTTCTGTCCCATTCTTTTGGCCACGGCATGTGGAAAAGTTAGCCCAGGAAGGGACTAGAGTCTTCTACTTGAGAAGTAGAATAAGGTGGCATTATTGTGTGTGTCAGGTTCTACATGCTCCATATAACAAACTGTCCCATTTTATAATGCATTTTTAAGACAGAAGGTTAAATACTGGCAGTCTCAAATCTACGTAGGTAACTAATAAGAAAAACTAAGGAGTTAAATGACTTCATGTTGGAGTGTTAAAAGCCTTGCTTCAATAATGGAGGAAATCCTGGAGTGAAGACTAAGGGATGAAATGTAAAAGATAACTAAGACTGAAAAGCTAATTTGGGAAGATAGCCAGCAATTGACTCACAGCAGGCCTTGGCTTCTAAATCCTGAAAGAAAGAATTTTTGAATTATTGGAAAGGCCCTGTTTTCTAATAGCCCAAATTCCAGTGTATTATTGGGTATTAGTGTCACTGCTAACATTACAGGGTTTAAAATGTCAAACAAAAAAGGCTTTGATCTACAAAACTTCAGAAATTTAAAAATAATTTTTTTCTTTCTTTTTTTTTTTTTTTTTTTTTTTTTTTTTTTTTAATTTTAAAGTGAGTGTAGAATAGAAAGTGTTCCCGGAATCACAGATCGAAAAGTGTGACCATGGAGATCCTTAATGCTGACCGTTTCTTTGTACATGAAAGCAGATTTTTTTCATTTGCGTTTTCCAGGAATGCAAATGAGAACTAATGTCAGGTACTTTACTTTTTAAGTAAAAATTCTAAAGTGTGTTAAACTGCTCTACGGGAGAGAAATGGGAGAAAAAAGATCATTTGATTTTCTAGGGCAGGTTGCTGCATAGGAACAGAGAAGGGCAGCTGAAAACATTAAAAAGCGACACGTTATTTCTGATTATTTTCTGAATTGGAGAAAATGGATTATTTTCTGAATATGGAGACTGCCATAGGATCACTGAAAAGTGAAACTGGTGAGGCTTTTATAAAGGGTCAAAAGACTTCACAATAGACCTTAATGGCTGTGTCCAAATAAATGGATTGGAAGTCTCTACAGAGACTTGGGAACAGGGAGGGCAGTCGGGGGAGGTTGCATTTTTTAGACCATTGGCACACAGCCAGTGGAGAAGTCATCTAAATATAAATCAGACCATGTCACTCCATAGCATAAAGCCCTCCAGTGTCTTCCATTGCATTTCAGATGCAATCCAATCTCTCCACTGTTGCTTACAGGCCCTGTGCAACCTGGACCCACTTTGTTTTCCCAGCCTGCCTGGTATCATTCTCTGCTGGGAATCTCTGGACTGCAGCCACAACCAAGCTCATTCCTGCATCCTAGCCTCTGCCCTGGGCAGTCTGTCCCTTCACTTGTGAAGCTTTTCTCCATTCCTTCTTGTCATTCAGGTTCAGACTCACATGCCCCGCACTTCCCTAGGGCCCTTTCCTGTCACCCTATTCTAAAGTCTCCCCTTTCCTTTCCCACATACCAGTTATTTCTCTACCCCTGTTAACTTGCTGAATTTTCTTTGGAGCACTTACCAGGTACCTTTAAAAAAATTACTTGGCCAGGCGTGGTGGTTCACGCCTATAATCCCAGCACTTTGGGTGGCTGAGGTGGGTGGATTACCTGAGGTCAGGAGTTTGAGACCAGCCTGGCCAACATGGTGAAACCTCGTCTCTGCTAAAAACACAAAAATTAGCCGGGTGTGGTGGCACATACCTGTAGTCCCAGCTACTTGGGAGGCTGAGGCAAAAGAATCGCTTGAACCTGGGAGACAGAGGTTACAGTGAGCTGTGATCCTGCCAAGGCGCACTCCAGCCTGGCAGACAGAGTGAGACTCTGTCTCGAAAAAAAAGAAGTCTCATATTTTTCTGTCTCCTAGCACCAGAATGTATTAGGGAACTTGCTGTCTTTTTTTATTGAGACAGAGTCTTACCCTGTTGCTCAGGCTGGAGTGCAGTGGTGCGATCTTGGCTCACTATAACCTCCGGCTCTGGGTTCAAGCAATTCTCCCGCCTCAGCTTCCCGAGTAGCTGGAACTACAGGTACCTGCCACCACAGCCGGCTCATTTTTTGTATTTTTAGGAGAGACAGGTTTTCACCATGTTGGCCAGGCTAGTCTCGAACTCCTGGCCTCAGATGATCTACCTGCTTTGGCCTCCCAAAGTGCTGTAATTGCAGGCGTGAACCACCGCACCTGGCTGGACCTTGCTGTCTTGTACATTTATTATAAGTCTCTTGTTCCTATCACCTTGCCTGGTATTCAGAAATATTCATGGAATCAAAGAATGAAGGAATTCATTTTTAAAGCAAAAACACTGTTCATGTGTAAAGTTATTCTAGTTTAATGTAGATGATTTACAATGATAAAATGAGGACATTGTCTGAAAATCCCAAACAACAGTGTCTTCTCAATGTGTTATAATACATCTTGTTGACATCGGCTGTCACATAGAGATTGGTGGACGGACTAGTAAAATATCTCATTTTTGTCTATGGTCACTTAAAATATAGGTTTAAAAAAATCCGAACTACCCCTGGGCATGGTGGCTCACGCCTGTAATCCCAGCACTTTGAGAGGCCAAGCAGGGCAGATCACTTGAGGCCAGGAGTTTGAGACCAGCCTGGCCAACATGGCAAAACCCCGTCTCTACTAAAAATACAAAAATTAGCTGGGCATGGTGGTACCTGCTTATAATCCCAGCTGCTCAGGAGGATGAGACAGGAGAATCGAGAATCACTTGAACCTGGGAGGTGGAGATTGCAGGGAGCTGAGATGGTGCCACTGTGCTCCAGCCTGGGCGACAGAAGGAGACTCCATCTCAAAACAAAGAATAAAAAACAAAAAATCCCAACTATATCTAGGGCAATGGGCCCCTAATTATTTATATGGCCTAGGAATAGAATTATAGAACTTCTATTTTTTAATCTTATTTTTAAAATTTCTAATTTTGTGTTTGAAAATGTATTGTTCATTAGTAGCATAGTAAATGTATATAATATATAAATACATATTTTCACATGTGTGTTGAAATATGCACTATATTTGTGTGATGAAATGTATGGACCAATCTAAAGTACAAATTAGGAAATTATGAAGTTTTGTTTTTGTTTTGGAGACGGAGTTTCGCTCTCGTTGCCCAGGCTGGAGTGCAGTGGTGCGATCTTGGCTCACTACAACCTCTGCCTGTTCAAGCGATTCTCCTGCCTCAGCCTCCTGTGTAGCTGGGATTACAGGCATGCACCACCACGCCCAGCTAATCTTGTATTTTTAGTAGAAACGGGATTTCTCCGTGTTGGTCAGGCTGGTCTCGAACTCCTGACCTCAGGTGATCCATCCTCCTTGGCCTCTCAATATGTTGGGATTACAGGCATGAGCCACTGCACCTGGCCAATGATGAAGATGTATGCAATGAATAGTTTTGACCCTAGTGACAATTATGGGATGAAGTAAGCACATTTTCTAATGCATGGCTGTTCAGTTTGTTTTTTTTTTTAAACAAGGTAATATGATAAATATTCATGGTTAAACCTGTGATTTAAAAATATTAAAGGAAATATAATAAAGGAAAGGGTCAGTCTATATTCAGTTTGTGATGGAAACATCATTAGGTAGACAACAAAAGATACAGAAATTCTTAAAAAGATGGCATTTTAATTTGGGGCTTGATCCGCCACCAGATAACAATTAGGCATTCCCTGCGCTTCTTTTCCACCCATACTTTCACGTCTGTGCCAGCCACATTCCTGGCTTGCTTCCTGAACCTATTCCTTCTCATTTTAGAATGATTAGTCCTCTACTTTGAAATATAAATGTGTTTCAAAAGGCCTATGTGAGACCCACATCCAGCAGAGAAATTTTGTTGTTGTTTTTTTTTGAGACGGAGTCTCGCTCTGTCGCCCAGACTGGAGTGCAGCGGCGCGATCTCTGCTCACTGCAAGCTCCGCCTCCCGGGTTCAAGTCATTCTCCTGCCTCAGCCTCCCGAGTAGCTGGGACTACAGGCCCCTGCCACCCGACCCGGCTAATTTTTTTGTATTTTTAGTAGAGACGGATTTCACTGTGTTAGCCAGGATGGTCTCCATCTCCTGACCTCGTGATCCACTTACCTTGGCTTCCAAAGTGCTGGGATTACAGACGTGAGCCACCGCGCCCACTCTGTTTGTTTGTTTCTAGACATGGGATCTTACTGAGTGCGGTGGCCGACGCCTGTAATCCCAGCACTTCGGGAGGCCGAGGCAGGTGGATCACCTGAGGTCAGGAGATCGAGACCAGCCTGGCCAACATGGCGAAACCCCGTCACTCCTAAAAGTATAAAAATTAGCAGAGCATGGTGCCAGGCGCCTGTAATCCCAGCTACTCAGGAGGCTGAGGCAGGAGAATCGCTTGAACCCGGGAGGCAGAGGTTGCGGTGAGCCGAGATTGCTCCACTGCACTCCGGCTTGGGCGACAGGAGCCAGACTCCCTCTCAAAAATAAAAATAAAAAAAAATAAAAAGACGTGGGGTCGTATTATGTTGCCCAGGCTGGTCTTGAACTCTTGACCTCAAGGGATTCCCCCGCCTCAGCCTCTGAAAGCACTGGGATTACAGGCATGAGGCACCGTGCCTGGCCCAGCAGAGAAGTTTGATTGAAGTTTTTGTTCAGCACTTCCTTTTCTTTTTGTTTGGTGGGCCGTTCATTTAAGATTACATTTGGTTTCTAGAAAGTTTGGTGTTGAGAAAGTTACTACATCTAGTTTGCTAGTAGGCTTTTAACGACTTTAAACTCCTTTTTTGATATCCATATTGTATATTTTGTTTGAGTATTTTATAGAAGTACAATAAAAATGACAGTACTTTAAAAAGTCTTTTTCTGGAGTTCTCAAATATATTTTCTAAAAGAGTGAGTATGGGAAAAATATTTTTTTCACTGTCACTCAGATACATCTTGGTATGGGAAATGCATAGTGCCTTTATTGCTGCAGGAAGTTTTCGTACTTTATTATCAAATCACTTTATAATGCCAACTTCTTTTGAAAAATAACCATTGTGTATCTTTATTTCTTCTTTCAATATGGCTGTGTTGCCCTAGCAACTTTATAATAAAGTGCACTCAGGCTGATGTCTCTCCACTGAGATAACTAGACACTATAACTCTGTGAATTCAGAATCTAACCCATTCCCACCTTGTCACAATTACTCAACATATATCCATGCTAACATTTAAATTTTACAGAGAAAAAAAAATGGTGGCTCATGCCTGTAATTCCAACACCTTGGGAGGTCAATGTGGGAGGATTGCTTGAGTCCAGAAGTTCAAGACCGGTCTGGGCAACGTAGCAAGACCCCTTCCCAATAAAAACTGAAAAACCAAGTGTAGTGGCACTCGCCAGTAGTCCCAGATACTCTGGGGGCAGAGGCAGGAGAATAGCTTGAGCCCGGGATTTCTAGGCTGCAGTGACCTGTGATTGTGCTACTGCATTCCAACCTGGGCGGCAGAACAAGACCCTATCTAAAAGAGAGAGCGAGAGCAAGAGTGGGAGGAGGATAGAGAGAGAAAAACTCCGTAAAATGGAACTTGATAGTAATATACAAAATAGATATGCCTTAAGGTGGTATAAACCTGTGTCTGCATGTTATTCATTAAATTACAAATGTGAGAATTTGGAAAATCTATTTCTGGGTTAATCATTTTTCCTTCCAAGCACATCTGTAAACTTCTATTCTAAGATACACAAGTACATAATAACAGGTACTAAGTTAAAGATTGATTCTTTAGAGAATTTTTGACTCATGGGATAAACTTTCATTTGTGAATTATTTATTGGTCTAGGACAGTGACTGCCAAATACCTTCGTTCAATGAGATTCTTTCATCCTGCCTTCCTATACCCCGCCTTTAAGGCTGCCTTCCCCTTTCATTTATGCCCATTGTAATATTGTCTCTTTGCTAATTAAAGGAGGTACTTTTTCTTTATGTTGATCACTTTAGAATTAATCATGACATCGCCTCAGCTATCTATTTCTGTTTCAGTAAGTCAGAGATAGTAAAAGTAGATACCGTGCTGTAGAAGAAAGAAAACTGGTTTTAAGCCCTCTTCTGAGACTACTCAACTTGTGCATTCTGAGGTTATTTATTCCATTATGTCCTTGTACTTCATGCAGTGTCTGTTAAATGAGAGGGTTGCCCAAAATGATTTTTTTTCTTCTGGTTTTTATCAATCTATGGTTTCATTGAAGAAGGAAGTAGATGTGAAGAGGGCAGTAACAGTAAAGATGAGTGCAATATAACTGAATGAAATATATGGACAGAGTGAGAGAGGTGAAGAGTGTATTTTGGATATATATGGTTAATATTTGTCCTGTCTACCTTTCTTTAGATTTTATGTTTCTGTTTGGTTTGATAGTCATTTATTTAGTTTCCCCACACAACCTATTTCCTCTACTATGTAAATTTTTTTTTTTTTTTTTTTTTTTTTTTGGAGACGGAGTCTCGCTGTCTCCCAGGCTGGAGTGCAGTGGCTCGATTTTGGCTCACTGCAAGCTCCGCCTCCTGGGTTCATGCCATTCTCCTGCCTCAGCTTCCCAAGTAGCTGGGACTACAGGCACCCACCACCATACCTGGCTAATTTTTTGTATTTTTAGTAGAGATGGGGTTTCACTGTGTTAGCCAGGATGGTCTCAATCTCCTGACCTCGTGATCTGCCCACCTCAGCCTCTCAAAGTGCCAGGATTACAGGCGTGAGCCACCGGGCCCGGCCTGTAAATTGTTAATAGTATCTTAGAGAGATGTCGGAATAGTCAAGAGACAACATTGGGATTATAAAGAGAATGTTCTGCTTTTAAAATTTATTTTTTATTTCAATAGGTTTTTGAGGAACAGATGGTGTTTGGTTACATGAATAAGTTCTTTAGTGGTGATTTCTGAGATTTTGGTGTACCCATCGCCCAAGCAGTGCACACTGTACCCAATGTGTAATCTTTTATCCCTTACCCTGCTGCCAGCCTTTCCCTTGAGTCCTCAAAGGCCATTTTATCATTCTTATGCCTTTGCATCCTCGTAGCTTAGCTCCTGCTTATGAGGGAGAACATGCAATGTTTGGTTTTCCATTCCTGAGCTACTTCACTTAGATAATAGTCTCCAGTTCCATCTAAGTTGCTGCAAATGCCATTATTTCATTTCTTTTTGTGGCTTAGTCGTATTCCATGGTATAAATACACCACATTTTCTTTATCCACTCGTTGATTGATGGGCATTTGGGCTGGTTCCATATTTTTGCAATTGCGAATTGTGCTGCTGTATACATGCATGTGCATGTATCTTTTCCTATAATGACTTCTTTTCTTCTGGGTAGTTGCCTAGTAGTGGGATTGCTGGATCAAATGGTAGATCTACTTTTAGTTCTTTAAGGAATCTCCACACCATTTTCTATAGTGGTTTTACTAGTTTACATTCTCACCAACAGTGTAGAAATGTTCCCTTTTCACCACATCTACACCAACGTCTATTTTTTATTTTATTTTTTTGATTATGACCATTCTTGCAGGAGCAAGGTGGTATTGCATTGTGGTTTTGATTTGCATTTCTCTGATTGTTAGTGATCAGGGAGCATTTTGTGAACATTTTTTCCATATGCTTGTTGGCCATTTGTATATCTTTTTTTGAGAATTGTCTGTTCATATCCTTAGCCCACTTTTGAATGTGATTGTTTTTTTCTTGCTGATTTGAGTTTGAGTTCTTTGTAGATTCTGGATGTTAGTCCTGTGTTGATGTATGGATTGTGAAGATTTTCTCCCACTCTGTGGGTTGTCTATTAACTCTGCTGGTATTATTATTTTTTGCTGTGCAGAAGCTTTTTACTTTAATTAAGTCCTATCTATTTAATCTTTGTTTTTGTTGCATTTGCTATTGGGTTCTTGGTCATGAAGTCTTTGCCTAAACCAATGTCTAGAAGGGTTTTTCTGATGTTGTCTTCTAGAATTGTTATGATTTCGGATCATAGATGTAACTCTTTGATTCATCTTCAGTCGAGTTGTGTACAAGGTGAGAGATGTATGAAGAGAATATTCTTTAATTCCACTTTCCTTAGCCATTTGTCACAGCCTTTCACCATTCCACTATCAATCTGTGTTGCTAGCAGTGATATGAGAAAACAGTCCTCAAAACTAAATATTTCTTTCCTGAGACTGTTCCCTTAGAGAAGAGCTAAGCTCCCATCATGAGACATGGGAACCGTATCTACTCACTGACAGACATCAGTGCAATGTCTGTTCCATTTAACAGCTTCATTCTTTTAATTGGTGACAATATTTATGCTGCCCAAGCCTGTGAACTAAACTTTTAAGGCAAGCCAACTTTGGTTCTAACTTAGGACAAAAAGGGAAATTTGGGTGTCATCCATGTTCCCATGCCCAGAAATTCAAATCTGTTTTGAGTTTATGTACGAAAACTGTACTGGAAACACCTAAAATTGGTAGGTTTAGAAATCAATGTATTAGATATCTCTTAAAAGTTCCTTTTTTTTTTTTTTTTAATTTGGAATTTTTCCTCCATACAAATGAGCTGTTCTAGGACAGGGTTTCCCATCCTCAGCACTCTTGACATTCTGCATGGGATAATTTTTTGTTGGGGAGCAGGTAGCTGTTCTGTGTGTTATAGGGTATTTGGCAGCACCCCTGGCCTCTACCCTTAGGTGCCATGGGTTATCCTCGTGCTGTGACAACAAAAAGTGTCTCTAGGCATTCCCTGGGGGGAGAGGGCAAAGTCATTTTCGCAGCTGGCCCAGAGGTTTGATCACCCTGAGGATGGAGCTGCAAATAAATATTATACCTGTGAGGAGGCTAAATTAGTTTTCTTTGAGCTATCGTAATGAACTATTTAAAAACAATGAAAAGGTCCTCACTTTATTCTTAAAATAATCTTAAGGAAAAAAGATCAATGTAGATTATTCCCTTTGGAGGGTGGTAAATTCTCCTCAAAGTGAATTTTTAAAATTGCTGTTCATAGTAAAGAAGTAAAATATATATTGCCAGACTTTTCCATACTATGTATTGATAGGGCTAAAACAAATAGATAGAATAATAAATAAAACCTATTACCCATAACATTTAAAAAGATGTATTTTAAACAAAAATATTTTATATTCATTAAAAAACCCTGCTTTGATTTTTAAGATAATGACAAGATCAGTTATATTGATGTAGAAATGATAGTTTCATATCCATGTATTCTTGAAAAATGCCAACACAGATCATGTAAAATGTTCTCATTATAAAAATAACTGTATGAGGTAATGCATATGTCAATTAGCTAAATTTAGTCATTCCACAATGTATACTATATATACTTCAAAGCATCGCGTTGTGTATAATAAATACATACAGTTTTGTAAGTCAGTTTAAAATAAAACAACAAATTATGCATTACTATTAGGATAAGATCCTATTGTAATGTGTGCAGTGTATCATCAAGGAAATTTTAAAGCCATACTTACATATTAGTTTATTGGTCATAACTAATGTCTTTAGAGCTTGATGAATATAGGTTATTAAAAGTGAAATATAGGGAATAATATGAAATTTTGTAACAGGTGCATAATTGCTTCATGATAAATTAGGCTTATGATGATACTCCTAGCATGAAAACGTCTTGTCTAAACCTCTTAATCAAGGGCATATTAATTACTTCTTTTGATTGATTGAACAAAATATCCTAATACATTATTTAACATAAAAAAGAAATACCCGGCCAGGCGCAGTGGCTCACACCTGTAATCCCAGCACTTTTGGGAGACTGAGATGGGCGGATCACGATGTCAGGAGTTCAAGACCAGCTTGGCCAGTATAGTGAAACCCTGTCTCTACAAAAAATACAACAATTAGCTGGGCATGGTGACGTGTGCCTGTAGTCCCAGCGACTCAGGAGGCTGAGGCAGGAGAATTGCTTGAACCCAGGAAATGGAGGTTGCAGTGAGCCAAGATCATGCCACTGCACTTCAACTTAGGCAACAGAATGAGACTTCGTCTCAAAAAAAAGAAAAAAAAGAAATGCCTGAGTTTCAGTGGAAAGTGGTTGGGTTGCATATCTGTCTACACTTTGCGAGAAAGATCAGTTTCTCACTTTCACAGTGTCTTTTTGGGTGAAAGGAACAAATACTAGAGTTCCAGCAGCATGTTGAATAGACTTGTATTTTAACCGTTTCATTGCCAGTTTCTACTGGCATCACAAAACTAGATAGAAGCTATGAATGCAGTAATAACTGAAAGAAACTTTAGATTCTTTTTCTAAAGCTATCCTTCTTTACAAATCAGAATTACAGTTCTGTTTGCAGGGGAAAAAATAGATACAAAGGGAGATGAGGTTTTTTTCCTTCCTATTTGTTCATTTCTCATGGCATACCTCTTTTTTTCCTTCCCAAAGGAGAAAGAAACAATGAAGGTTAATAATGTCATTTTGCCATCCTTGAAAATATCTAATGTTTATATGTGCTTCCAATGTAAAGCCACTTAAAGTCTTACAGAGATGCATCAATAATTTGGAAAGTGAATCATAAACTATAGAAAGCTCAGAATAATAGCTATTGACTTTTTTTCTCTGTCTATTAGAGTTAGGCATATAAGGGATCTTTTAAGTTTCTATATTGATAGGAGTTGTTTTACTCTTCGGGTATTCTTAAAATTCAGTTGATTTCTTCAAATAATCATTGTGTGCTTATAGTCACCTGGGGTCTTCATATTAAGTCATAGTCTAAGCCAAAAATTAGATGATTGAATTATCACTTTGTATTTATATGTAATAGCTCTTAAACTACCTCTTGTTTTTTTCCTGATTGTCATAAACACATGTTTAGGGCAAAACAGAACAATTTGGAGTTTTTGATTTGATGTGCCAATTATGTGGAGTATAATTTTGAGGTGTTACGAGTTTCATACAAGTAATTTCTTATATTTTTAGGTTTGACTATTTTATTCAGAGGTGTCTGGTTTGCGGTTGTTTTTCATAGTTTTATTAAATTCAATAACCTTCAATTGCCCCTTTTCTCAGTAATATTTTCCATAATTTATATTCAGGCTTTTGGTGCCCTGCATGTATTTAAGAATGTGTTTTCCATATCCCTCACTAATATTAATCAAATGTGGCCATTTCATTAAAACTATACAACTATACAAATTATTTCATGAGACTGCATAGAAGTATGCTTGTCTTTTATATCTATAGAATGTGGCAGTCCTTTGCTGCCAGAAGTTCCTGTTCAGTAGTGAGACATACAATAAAGTATGACACCCCATCTTTAACATAATCTTTCCTTTGATATTAAAGGAACATTCATTAACACTATTTCTATTTGGATATTTTCCAGTTTTATAGTCAACCACTTATTGATCTTCCCTTTGCATTCTTGATCAGATGAGACTGGGTGTGTTCAGGGTAGTATGGTCGTAGACTGATCTTCCCTTTACATTCTATGAAGTAGTTTAAAAAAAAAATGAAATCTATTTTTTATTTGGCAGGATAAGGGACATGGATGGGTTAGTGTAGTAGTCTGCTTTCACACTGCTGATAAAGACACTGGGAAGAAAAAAGGTTTAATGGACTTACAGTTCCACATGGCTGGGGACGCCTCACATTCATGGCGGAAGGTGAAAATCATGTCTCACATGGCAACAGACAAGAGAAAAGAGCTTGTGCAGGGAAACTCCCCCTTACGTAATCATCAGATCTTGTGAGACTTCTTCACTATCATGAGAACAGCACAGGGAAGACCTGCCCCTATGATTCAGTTATCTCCCACTGGGTCCCTCCAAAACACATGAGAATTCAAAATGAGATTTGGGTGGGGACACAGCCAAACTGTATCAGTGAGTGAGTGATCCAAAGGTTAAATGGGTATCCTCACATAACACAGTGAATCTTGAGTGTCTGATTATTGGGAAGCCAAGGACTACAAGAACTCAAAATTCTCACCTCATTGTTTCAGTCTACACCTCCGAAAAAATACTGACTTTCTGTTCAGTGCTGTAAATGTGTAGTTGTAGTCTGTGCTGTCCAATGGGGTAGCCACTCGCCACATGTGGCTGTTTAAATTTAAATTGAACTTTAATAAAATAAAAACTTTACTTCCTCAGTTGCACTAGCTGTGTTTAAAGTGGTCAATTATTAGTCAGTGCAGATAAAAAGCATTTCTATCCTACAGAAAGTTATATCTGTCAGCACTGGACGATTCTTCTTTTATACCACATTAAAATATTCAGATGGCTCCCTTCTCTTGAAAAATCCACAAGTCAGTGAAATGTTGAAAAGTTGCTTTTGGGTTCTCTTCTCTTTTCAGATACTTGTGTTGTTGCTGGGCACTGAGGGCCTAGCGAATTCCTGGGGTGCCCCCTGAAACCTCTGCCAGGTGTGCTGTAGGCTCCAGACCCCTCCCCTCCTTCACACTTCAGCCAGAGCAGCCCTGCTTGTGTCTGTTTTACAAATTGGAGATTCCTACCAGCACATTGTTTGTACAAATGGATCCTTCTCATAAATAATTAGAAGCCACATTCAGTTGATTTACAGAAGCCTGGTTTGGGAGGTAGATAAAAAGAAGTGATTTGGGGACATACTCCTTCCCATACCATCCACCAACTTAATGCATATCTTTTATGCATGTATGTTCAGGTTAAATATCATTATGATATTATTGCTTCTGAGATGTCTAGACTTGAGGGGATGGGTTTGTTATGATAGAAAAATGAAAAATGTTCAGAAATAAACAATGATACCTAATTTTAAGTGACAGCAGTAGTGTTTGTTTGTTTTTTTTTTTTTTTGGTTAATTCTTTCCTTTTCTGTTCCTGTTTTCAGAGAAATGATTTGGTTCTCTAACTTTCTCCTAGAGTAATCAGTGAAATTTTTAAAATTATGAACTCATAGATTGTAATGTAATTTGTTGTAGTTCTTTGCAGTTATTATTCTTTTTGTCACTCAGATTTTCCGTTTAGCTGATAGGCACCTCATTATCTTGGGTTTTTTTTTTTTTTTTTAATATAGCCTAGTAGTTCTGAAAACTTCCTTGCTTCTGGTATGGCAAGATGTTGGCTAATTTTCTACATTTCCCATATAAAACCTATAATCCGCCGTTTTCTGAGGGACTAGGCCCCAGTTTGTCTTTTTTTAAAGAAAATTTTAATACAGTATTTAGAAACAAACATCAACAATATAGAAAGCTGAAAAAAATAGTACAAATCCTTTAACATTCATATTGGTTTGAATATAAATATACTTATTACAGAAAAGTGTTACAATGGTAAGTTGAAGAAAAAGAGTTGGATAGGTGTCAGCTTATGTGAATGCTTGAAACCGTGATTTGTTAAGGCTTTTAGGCAAGTGCACTCTTTGTTGTTACATTTCAAATTATATTACATGCATCGTATTGCCCTCTGAACTGTTAGTTTCTCCAGCCACCCATGTACATACATACAAAAGCAAATATTCAGTTAATTGGAAATCTGCAAAATTATTGTTTCATAAGATCTTTGTGGTATGAGAAATAAGAAACCAGAGAGTTTTAAATTTTTTGAAATTTTATTTTAAATTCATGTACATGGTTGAGTTCTATCTGCATGTCCCTGCTGATGAAAGACAGAGCCGGGTGCAGTGGCTCACATCTATAATCCCAGCACTTTGGGAGGCCCAGGTGGGTGGATCACGAGGTCAGGAGTTCAAAACCAGCCTAATCAACATGGTGAAACCCTGCCTCTACTAAAAATACAAAAATTGGTGGTGCATGCCTGTAATCCCAGCTACTCAGGAGGCTGAGGCAGGAGAATCGCTTGAACCGAGGAGGTGGAGGTAGCAGTGAGCTGAGATTGTGCCACTGTGCTCCAGCCTGCATGACAGAGAATGAGACTCCATCTCAAGAAAGAAGGAGCAAAATATATGAAAATCAAAGGGTTGACTTCTACTGAGGCTTTTGGGCAAATACTGAATAATGTGTGATATAAGTAAGGTAAAACATGGTACTTTTCATATCACTGAACCTCCTTGCTCTTTTTTTTTAAGAGTACTTAGGAACCCTTACTATAGATTAATGGAAACTATTTATAATATTCTTTTATCCTCTTTATTTTTGGTTTAATTATTTTCTTAAGAATCCATTTTCAATTTTTGTACCAAATTTAAATTCCACCTTACTGATAGGCAGCCAGCATTCCCGTTTGGCAATGTTGCTGTGTAATAAACAAGATAAGGAATGGAGATTAGCTGGAATGAACATTTAGAATAGATTTTATCTTCACACCTCTGATCTCCTTTGGGCACAACCCATTTAAGTATAAATATGTATGTTTATAGCTGCATTCGTTTCTAGAGTGCTAGATCCTATCACTGTTGCAAGTCCAGGAGTAACAGTTGAAGGTTCATTTGAAAAAATTTGGTCTTCTTATGCACTTCAGCTGAGTAGGAGGAAAAGCCAAATCACTTCTTCCCTGAGCGAGCATTCATAGGTCTCCATCTCTGTGATCACATGGAGTCATTATGTAGCAGTTGGCTCTGATACGCTTGCACAGACACAAATTGAGTCCGACAGGACTGATGTCTTCTGGACTCTGCTGTCATTTGAAATGCTGGCATGAGGATGGGAGCAGTGAAAGCGGGAGGAGGGGGATAGGGAGGGGAGAGCTAATTCCTTTAGCACTTTTCCTAGGAACTTTTGAGATTTTTAACGTTTGATAGCTGTGAACTGCTTGAGAAGTTGTTTTTCGGAGATTGATAACAATAGCTGATTTGGAACAGCTGGCCAACTTCTGGGTTCAAGAAATTTTCCAGTGTATACCTTGCTTCTTCATGTCACCCACTGTTTTTGTTTTTGTTTTTGTTTGAAAAAGAGGCTAATAGAAGATTCCTCTTTCTTTTTAGTTTTATCTTTCCTGCATTCAAACTGCTCATGAATAGTAATAAAAAAGATAATATCTTAAAAAAATTTTTCTCACGCTGAAGCTCAGTTTCAGAAAAGACATACTATGGCATCTGTATTACAATTCTTTTTAAAGTACAAGTTATTTTAGTGGATTAGGTTATTTCTGGATATCTCTAGTATTTCCTGTCAAAAAATTTGTATATGTTTCAAATATTTCAGTATAAAAAAATTAAAGGTATGCAGTTTCATTTTGCAAATGAATACTGATAGTCATTTTCAAATTTTTTCTGCAGTGATAGGGGATGCAATAGGATGTGATCTACTCTCTCTTTTTAAATTTTTCATTAACAGTGTACTCTGTATAAGAGTCTGTGCTAGATTTATTGAGGGTTCTATAGGTACAATTACTTAACACGTGAAGAATCATACTTCAGATGATTGCTTGGAGCCAGTCAGTCATTGCCTTCCTTCTTAATTCCTACCAGGACCACGATTATTCTTAAATCCTGTATCACTTCTCACCTGGAACTCTTGCTGTGGCCTAGTAGCATTCTCTAAATCATTCGTGGTCCAGTTGTCAGTTAATGTTTCCAAAGCCTAGTTTCATGTTGTTCCTCTACTCTAAAACATTTAATAGCTCTTTTTGTAGTTTGCTGAGTAAAGGCCATTTGACTTAGATCACCATCCAAGGCTCTCTGTGACCTATTTTTTTTTTTTTTTAAGTCTGAATCTTTTTTTTTTTTTTTTTTTTTTTTGAGACGAAGTCTCACTTGTCACCCAGTCTGGAATGCAGTGTCAGGAACTTGGCTCACCAAAACCTCCGTCTCCTGGGTTCAAGTGATTCTCCTGCCTCAGCATCCCGAGTTGCTGGAATTACAGGTGTGCACCACCACGCCCAGCTAATTTTTTTTGTATTTTTAGTAGAGATGGAGTTTCACCATGTTGGCCAGACTGGTCTTGAACTCCTGGCCTCAAGTGATCCTCCTGTCTCGGCTTCCCAAAGTGCTGGAATTACAGGCGTGAGCCACCATGCCTGACTCTGAACTATTTTCTTTTGCTTCGTCTTCTGGTTTTCCTAATAGAAGATAGTTTCCTATGACTTTAACCAGAAGGTTCTCAAAGTGTGGTCTCTGGACTGGCAACATCAGCATCTCCCAGGAACATGTAGAAATGCAAATTTATGAAAATTTATGACTCAGGCCTGTAATTCTAGCACTTTGGGAGGCCAGGAGTGGTGGCTCATCCCTGTGATCCTAGCACTTTGGGAGGCTGAGGCAGGCAGATCACTCGAGGCCAGGAGTTTGAGACCAGCCTGGCCAACATGGTGAAACCTTGTCTCTACTAAAAGTACAAAAATTAGCCAGGCATGATGGTGGGCACCTGTAATTCCAGCTACTTGGGAGGCTGAGACAGGAGAATCACTTGAGCCTGGGAAGCAGTGTTTTCAGTGAGCCGTGATTGTACCACTGCACTACAACCTGGGTGACAGAGTGAGACTGTCTCAACAACAACAAAAAAGCAAACTGTTGAATTATTGGATCCCCACCACAGACCTACTGACCCACAAACTGTGACGGTGGTACTCACCCATCTGTTCTAAGAAGCCTTCCAGGGGACCCGATGCAGATGCATGCTGACCTTTGGGAGGCCCTGTTCCAACCAAACCAGGAAACTCAGGTTTTCCAAAGTTCCTTTCCCACTGCCCTGCCTTTGCATAGAATTCCTGGAATGCCTTTTCGTCATCTTGTTAAAATCCTGCTTAAACCTCAAGGCCTAGTTTGAGACACTATTTCCATGATGTCAATCTTGATCCTATCTTTTACAGCATTATCTGGTTTTCCTTCCTGGAACTAATCACTTATTAAATTGTACTAGTCATCTGGTATACCTGCTTTATTTTCCCTACTAATCTGGAAACAAAAATAATAGAACCTGACCCATCTTTCTACCTTGAGACTCCTTGTGCTGTCACTCTTGATGCCTTGCACACAGTAGGTGCTCTAAAAATAGTTTGTGACTTCTTGATTTTACGGAGAAGATTGAGGAAATTAAACCATTGCCCAGGAGGCATATAAAAATCCTGTTAAATGAAAGAGGCTCATGCTAACTATTGTTTTGACTTATTGATGCCAAACTAGATTTGAACGTTGATGTGCCTTCAGGGAAGAAGCCAAATATGCTTGTGTAAAAAATTCTAACCTCTACTATTTACCTGGAGAAGTTGAATTAGCCCTGTCATTTCACCTGATGCCAAGAAAGCAGCTTCCATTATTGTGTCAGTAATAGACTTTCATCCTGCACGGAGGAACTTCTCTTAAATCTTTCTCATAGCACTGGTGTGCTTCTTTCCACTGATGTATTTATGTAATGTTTCATAAGAAGTGGCAGTTCTTTTTCAGGTTCTTTGCCCGAAAGGTGGCATAAGCAAAGAATGAAATTCAAGGTGGTTGGGCCTAAAATTGGGAATGCGAGAGCTCCCACATAACACAAACCCAGATATTCTAAGACTCCTACATTTTACAAACCAAGTTATTTCCTTCCTAATACAAAGCATGACAATTACAATTTATTGTGTATTGTCAATGGATTGTGTCTGTCATGGTGATTGTGATGGAACCAGGGGGAAGGAGTAAGAAATCTAAACATCTTTGTGTTTTCTTCCTTTTCTTTTCTCTGCCTCCCCCCTTTCAGGCTCTGAAAGTGTTCCAGCTGAAATTTCAGATCGGACAGACTTGCTGCGGCTCCGGAGGCAGTGATTCCAAGCTGCTCGTGCGCGCTGCTGCCAAGCTGCAGGATGGTGCACGTAGCCAGGCTGCTGCTGCTGCTCCTCACTTTCTTCCTCCGCACGGATGCTGAGAGTAAGCCATTCTCCCCTTCTCTAGGGGGCTGTGACCATAATGAGTGGTTTTGTTTGCCGTTGGCACCAGGCTCAGGGCCTCTGAATACATTTCCTTTGGAAGTAAATCCTGAGACACTGTGGGATCCTCCTTGGCTACCAGCCAGCCTTTGAAAGAGATTATTGACGTGACTTCCTCACCATTTCCTCTCCCTTTTAATACCCCTTTTCTTGTGCATCTAACTGCTCCTCCTGTTTATTTTTTTTTATACCTCTTATCAGCCTGGTAGCAAAGATATTATGAGACCAAGAATATAACTCAAACTGAGGTTAACCAGTTGGTGGTGCCAATAAGTAAACATTGTTCAGACCCACTCAAAATTTCTTTATTTTTGTGGATCGTTCCTTGTTTAGAAAAATGCACAATGTCACATTGAGCCTAATTAAACTTCCAAGCCCCTTGTAGCTGTCAGAGCAGCTGTTCTAATGTACTGTTTCCGACAGCTGTCGTCGAGTACAGTATTCAAACAAATCAAGCAGAACTGACAACTTTGTGACTCGATGAAGGGTCTGGAAGTATGAGGAGAATTCTTTGAACTAGAGACACCAAAGTTTGGATTAATGAACTCAATTTATGAAACTGCTATTGTGGTCAGTTAGCTTGATAATTAATGAGAAGATCATGTCTCCTTCCTAATTAGGAAATCATTAGGTCTACCTTGTTTTCATGCGTTTATTTTCCCATCTGTCCCGCGGCTTTTTGGAAGAGAAAGTACTGGAGAAAGGCATGTCTCGGCCTTGTACTCCCTGACGTGTGCGGTTCCTCGGTAGTGGTTTAGTTCATAGATGAGTTGGTCATTCTCTTTGGGAATCCCCTAGTACCAGCAAAATGTGTAACATCTGCAGTCATTAACGTTTCTCTCCACTGACTATTTCAGTGAGATTAAATTTGGTTCATGTTAAGGATGTTTCCAACACAAGGATCCTGTGTCATCTTGGCCCCTTCCTATTAATTGCATTTTGACAAGAAATCCCTCACGAGCCACCAATTGCTTCATTGAAATAGGAGCTCTATTTTCTAAAGAGGTATTTTGAAAAGTGAAAGGAATAACATTAATAATAAGATACATATGTAACATGCATGTTTTAAGCACAACATTCTCTGGTTAATAATGTATATAGTTTCCTAATTAGCACTTGGGAGTGTCAATTTAAGGTGAAGCCAAGGAATTTCGATTCTAATGCCAGCAAATAATTAACTGGGAAGAGACCCAAATGTAAGATGTTCTTGTTATTTTAAAGCCTTTTATGTCAAAGCTTATTTTAAAGGTGAAATCTAAATTTAGTTTACTAAAGAGAAATTGAGACTATGGTTTTATTATTTTTGTTTGGCTAGAGTGCAAAAGTAAGTTGTTTCACCATTGTTAATTTTTGGCAGAAGTCCATTTAGACCCTGGGAGCCTACTTTAATGTCAGATCATAGCTACAGGGTTTCTTAAAGTTACTAGATACAATTATTGTATGTCCATGAAGTTACCTCTAGATATAATTATTGTATGTCCATGAAGTTACCTTTCCAGATAAGCAAAAACATTCTTCTACTGAGCAGTGATGACTTTGCTTAATTCTCTGGTGAAAAGTGGCAGACAGATGTGGGGTTGAGAAAAGAAGACTTTTAAAATTATGTTTGAAAAAACAATCTTTTCTGCAGATAACCGTCATCTTACGGGTTTTCTCCTCCGTCTTCCTCTTTCTCGTTCATCACACTTCTTACGCTGTGTAGTCTTCTTACAAAAGAAATCACAAAGGCCCTTGTTAGCAATTTTTAGTTAAGATATTTATCATGCTATATGTTTTGTGATATGAGCTTTCAACCTTAAGATGTCACTTGAAAAAGAATCTACTCCCTCTCACCCTTCCCATTATAGCTAAAAAGAGGAAACAGGCTTCAACTTTGCCAAATCAATTTTGATTAGCTTTGTCCTTGTCTAATCAGCCTCCATGTAGTATATTTTCGTTTTCACAGATTCATTTGGCACTCTTGAATAGCATGTGTATTCTGAAAGTTATTGACGAAAGAGGAAAATTTAACCGTATCTTTTAAGGTACATTTTAAAAGAAAAAGGAATATCCATTTGCAATCTACCGGAGGATATTTGTGGTTTGTGAAAGCACATGGTAGAGTTGGAGATACTTCAGTCACTAAAAATGTTTAAAAACAATTGGTAAAATAGGATCCAGATTATAACTTATCAAATACTGTCATTACCTTTTCTTCAAACACTCAAAGATAAAGTTGTAAGTAACACTAAAGAAAAATTTGATTTATTCACTATCATATAAAGATAATATTTTTCAGGCTTTTATTGCCTGGGTCACTGATGTATTTCCTTATGTCTTCATTAGCACATCTGGCCTTCTTTGTTTTCTCTTTTACCTAACTGTGTTTTGTACTGATCCAGAGGATCAAGAGTTATTAACAGTAGCTTGTCAGAGCCATTTTGGAACTCTGAAATAATTTTTTCAAATGTTTGTCCTCCTTTGAAAAAGAAGACTGTATGGGGGTGGGAATGGAAAGAAGCCACTCTAGTTTGCCATGTTAATCTAATGTGCCCAACTCACTCTCTTTGGAAATGATTAACTCCAAAAAGCCTGGGAGTCAGGGTTATAATCTGCTGTATAGAATGTCATAGCAAAGTACTGGGTGTGATGTTGCATTAAGGAGGAGAGCTCTTATGAGCCTTGGTTCAAACCTAGGTTGGAAAATTGTGATAATAGCCCTCAGCAGAAAATTATAGTCTTTGCCATTGCCAGTTTAAAATGCCCTATATATCTATCCACTATTATTTTAAAAAGCTAGATGTGTGTTTGTATCTGATTTCTGTTCATTCCAGTGTCTTGAATGGCCCAGATGATTTTTGCTTGTTGTTTCTTGAATGCATGTCTGGACAGTAGACCTGTGATCTCAGGGAGAAGAGCACATATGCGACTTCTGTTCGAGCAGCACGAGTAGCTTTTCTTCAGGGCTGGCCAACCAGTTTTGTGGTTTAGGTAGTGCTTCGAGAACCATTCAACTGTAACATGCATGCAAATTAAAGATTCATGTAGATTATAGTAATGTAATCCTCAGGTGAATGTTTTTCTTCTGGAGGAGTTTTCGTAATAGCTTCTGTTAGTTTGCAATTTACCAGTCTTTAGAAAAGAAGAACTAAATACAGAACAAGAACCGGCTCTTAGCATCTTCTTTGTCAGACCAGTTTTACTCTAACGAAATCATTTGTAGCATACTGTTACATTCTAGACCTGAGTTTATGCTGTGGTCATTATAATTAGACCTGAATGTTTACTTGATCTCAGAAATAAAACTTTTTTAAAATTATAGAGACACACTGTTGATAATTTAATTCCTCAGATGGTTTAGTTCATCCATTTACTTGTTGCTTTTTGTCATTGTTCCACTTCAGATTGTGAATACTTCCTCATTCTCCTTCCTTATTGTTAAAGAGCCTTGCTGTAGTCACTATATGCTTGCAATATATCTGTCCTTTATGGAAGCAGTGAGTCCCTCCTCAACCCCCTTTGGTATTATATCACTGTAGCCCATGGAATTTCTTTATTTCTTTGACATTAGAGCGTAGACTGACATCTGTGTTGTAAGGTAATCATTTGTTACCTTAAGTATTTCCTGATGGGCAGCATAGAGTAATGGTTTAGAGTGTGAATTCTGAAGCCATAGTCTGCTTTTGAAGTCTGGCTGTTATTTGGTAAATCATGCTCTTAGCCTCAGTTTCCCATCTTTGTCATTTTGATCAATCATGCTCTTTGCTTCAGTTTTCCTATTTTTAAAATGTGGATGAAGGTGATGGTCATGACATAATACTCCTGGGTTTTGCGAGGATTTACTGAGTTAAAATAAAACTCATACATCAGTAGATACCACAAGGTAGGTGTTTCATGAATGTTAGCTATTATTATATCATTATTCAACAAGATTTAGCAAACATTTTTATTGAGCACATGTGTGAAGCACTGTGCTAATTTTTTTTTTTTTAATTTGACCTAGAGATTATCAAAATTTGGATGGTGGATAAGCCAGGTTTTCTTGTAGCAAGTTAAAGTCTCCAGCTTGCTTCTCTGCAAGGTCCTATATGTAGGAGTTCTTATAAACCCTTGCTTCCGGGCATTAAATTGAAGATCAAGAGGGGAAATATAAAGCATATCTGCTTTAGTCAAGTGGTTAAAAAAAAGCTTCTTAGAATTACACATTTAAAATTGATTTGGCTTGGGTAGAATGGATAGTAGAATGTGTTTCCTCTGTTTGTACGGTTGCCTCTTATATACATTTTATTGAGCAGCTCACAGGAAGGAACTATAGAAATTTACTGTAGGTAAACACAGTAATACAGTGCCTCTTCTGAAAGCTGAAGGTAGGGGGTGAGCTTGTTGAGAAAGAGAGTGAGTGGCCATTGATATAACCAGGAATTATCTTGCAGGAAAAAATTAAAAAAGAAATTTTTTTTGAGACAGTCTCACTCTGTTGCCCAGGCTAGAGTGCAATGGTGTGATCTCGGCTCACTGCAACTTCCGCCTCCTGGGTTCAAGCGATTCTCCTGCCTCAGCCTCCCTAGTAGCTGGGATTACAGGCATGTGCCACCATGCCTGGCTATTTTTTCTGTATTTTTAGTAGAGATGGGGTTTCTCCATATTGGTCAGGGTGGTCTCGAACTCGCAACCTCAGTTGATCCGCCCGCCTCAGCCTCCCAAAGTGCTGGGATTAGAGGCATGAGCCACCACACCCGGCCCCCAAAATGTTCTTAAGTTAGATTAGGATGATGGTACTGAGTATAAACATAATATACGAAATACCATTGAATTGTATGCTTTAAATGGGAAAACTGTATGGTATTTGAATTATACCTCACTAAAGTTGTTAAAACAAGGGAAAAAAATAGCCAGTTGTGGTGGCACATACATGTAGTCCTAGCTACTTGGGAGGTTGAAGAGAGAGGACTGCTTGAGCCCAGTTTAAGGCTGTAGCGACCTAGGATGACATCACTGCACTGCAGCCTGTGTGACAGAGAGAGACCCTGTCTCAAAACAAACAAACACACCTAAACCAAAACAAAAAGCAATTTCTGCTTACCCTAGTTCTTTGGTTAGAGTCCCTTTAGTATATGTAACCTTAAGGTAACCTGTATGTTTACATTAATAGAGGTGTGGCGAAATTACTCCCTCTTCCTTCCTCCCCTCACTTTAAAGTAGCTAAATTAGCAACACCCAGCTGTCTGCAGCAAGGAAAGTATTCCAGCTATTTTACCGATCCTGTAGCCTCATTGTGGAGTTTCTGTGGCTTTTTGAATTAATTGCTCCCAGCAGAGCTGTAGCTACCTAGTAAGATTAAGAATATGTCCCAAAATCAACACATGTGTACACTTCAAAGCATTTTTTATTGAGTGTAGTAGGACTTGCTTTTTTAAACAGTTCCAAAGTATGACCTGTTTGTTATCTCTATTTGGGAATAAGCCCTAAACTCTTAAGGATGGAACAATATCAAAAGTATTTGTGAACTAATTCTTATTCTTTGTAATAGTCTGGTGGTATTTGAGTCTACTGTTGTGTGATCTCCTGGTTTTTTTTCCCTTAACATTCTTAACTTCTTTCATGTTCCTCTCATTCAGTTACTATGTACCTGATCTATTGCTTTTTTCTTTTCCCTTTTCCCTTTCTTTTTTGAGGCAGGGTCTGGCTCTACTGCCCAGGCTGGATTAGTGCAGTGACACAATCTCTGCTCACTGCAGTCTCCACTTCCTGGGCTCAAGTCATCCTCTCATCTCAGCTTCCTTAGTAGCTGGGACTATAGGCACGCACCACCATGCTTGGCTAATCTTTTTTTTTTTTTGAGATGGAGTCTCACTCTGTCACCAAGACTGGGGTGCAGTGGCACCGTGTCGGCTCACTGCAACCTCCATCTCCTGGGTTCAAGCAATTCTCCTGCTTCAGCCTCCAAGTAGCTGGAATTACAGGTGCCCACCACCACACCTAGCTAGTTTATATATATGTATACACACACACATACATATATATATATATATATATATATATATATATATATATATATATATATATATACATATATATTTAGTAGAGACCGAGTTTCTCCATGTTGGCCAGTCTGGTCTCGAACTCCTGACTTCAGGTGATCCACCTGCCTCAGCCTCGCAAAGTGCTGGGATTATAGGCATGAGCCACCGTGCCCGGCCTTCTTGGCTGATTTTTGTAATTTTTTGTAGAGATGGGTTTTACCATCTTGCCCAGGCTGGTCTCGAACCCCTGAGCTCAAGTGTTCTGCCAGCCTCAGCTTCTCAAAGTGCTGGGATTATAGTCTTGAGCCAGCACACCCAGCTGTACCTGACCCATTTCAAGTAACCTTGACTTGGTTGGGAGCCCCATCCCCTCCTGCCCACATAGATGTGTTTCTTGTTAATTCAGAAACTCCAAGCCAGCCTCTGTTTTGAAGCGAAGAATTAAAGGTAAAAGTCCTGTGATTGGATGGAGATGCCCCTTTAGAACCAGTTCTTTAACCTGTAATTTAATATTTTCTTTTTTCTTCAGTTTGCTTTAGCTTCACTTATTTCTTCACCAAATGTACGTGTGAATGTGTGTGTGTTTGTGTCTGTTATATGGAAAGCTCTGTGTGAAGTGGTTGGAATATAAAAATTTTAAACAGTGTGGACCTATACCAGCCTGTAATCTATCTTCAGAATTCATAGCTAGTGTTTAGGATGCTCTCAAGCAATCTTCTCAGACTTTCTCTCCAGGCAGTAAGTAATGCATAAGTAATGCATAAAGAATGTGGACCCTGTAGTAGAGTGCTTGTGTTCAAATCCTGCCTCTGCTGTATAATTACTCTGACCACGGGCAGGGTACAAATCTCTATGTGTCTCTCATCTGTAAAATGAAGATAAATATAGCACACACTTGATATAGTTATCATAAGGACTAAGGAAATAACTATTTGTAAAGCATTTTGAATAATAGGATTAAATATTCGCTAAATGTTATTAGTTGCTATCATGCCTTTTTTTCTCATTAGCTTGTATCATTTCCAAATTAGAAGCATCTATGTTTAGATCTCTGGCATTTATTATCCCATTAACTTCACAATTTGAGCAGAGTCTTTTAAAAATGTCAGTATGTATATTTACATACATTTATGATTTCAAAGGACATTGACTGATTGGTTCATTCATGTCTTTCATTTATAAATGTTTATTGGACACATTTCCTGTGCCAAGCATTGAGTTAACTACTGAGGATAAAATGTGGAGAGAAAACAATATGATCATTGCCCCTGAAAAGCTTAAACTCTAGTTGCATAGCCAAATATTTCACAGTAATTTTTAAAATTTACATTTTCTAACAGTAACAAGTATAAGGGAAGAAAAGAGGCAGCCAAGTGGCTCATCTGTTCTGAAAAGTAATACACAGCTTTCCTGAGGGAGTGATTTAGTTTTTCTATTTTGAAATAATTTTACGCTTAAAAGACATTACAAAAATCATACAAGAATTTCCCATGTAGCTTTCATTCAGTTTTCCTAATATTAACATATTACATAATCACAGTACATTATCAAAACCAGGAAGTTAACTTCTGCACAATACTGTTAACTATACGTGTTATTTGGATTTTACCAGTTTTTACATGCACTTATTTTTAGCTATTATTATTTATTTTGGAGACAGGGTCTCACTCTTATCCAGGCTGCAGTGCAGTGATGCGATCTCGGCTCACTGCAGCCTCTACCTCCTGGGCTTGGGTGATCCTCCCACTTCAGCATCACTAGTAGCTGGGATTACTGGCACACGCCATCACATCCCCCTAATTTTTGTATTTGTTTTAGAGACGGGGTTTCCTCAAGTTGCCCAGGCTGGTCTCAGAATCCTGGGCTCAAGCTCTCCTCCCACCTTGGCCTCCCAGAATACTGGAATTACAAGCATGATAAAAATAAGTGCACCTGGCTAAGTGGTGGAGACTGGCTAAGACAAGGCTTTCTAAACCTTGTTCAAAGTCTTGGTTTTTATTCTATGAACTGCAGGAATTACCGAGTTATTTTTAAGCTGCTATAGGAAGACATTTACATTGTTAAAAATCAGTGAGGCTGCATGGTGGATAAATGCTTGGAGGGAGGCCAGCCAGAGTGGCCTTGAGATCTGTTAAGGGGCTAGTTGGAAGTTCCGGAGAAGATTTGGTACGAGGGACTAGGGTGGTAGAGGTTAGGGAGGCTAGCCTGCTTGACATTTTTAAAAACATTTTTTTAAATTGACTTTTGTGAAGAAGGATTGTTCTAAAACTTGAACCACCAACAGATTGTTAAAATTTCGAGTGAAGGAGAAAACCAAGTTAAGAAGGGAGCTAAAATGTATTCAATACCTTATAAGTAATCCTTTGTTTTTAACATGGCATTTTACAAATTCCCCCCAAATTTTTCTTTTCTCATTCTTGTAATTTCACTTTTTAATCGTGAAGTTCAGACAGTTTTATTTAAACTTACCTTTTTGTTAATATCTGTTAAAAATGTGGAATCCAGAATCAGTTTAAAACTAAATGAAGTTCAGTGCCTCACTACAAAAGACATTACAATTTAGCTTTGTTCTCTCACAAAAGTTTTAAATTCGCTGCACAATTAGTAATAGGTTTGCAAAAATCAACATAGTACTGTGGCAGTTATTTACAATCACTACAGTTATTAAATCTGACTTTAAGATCCACTAAGTACTTATATCTTCAGGTTAAAAAGTAGCACACAGTCTATTACTTTTAAGCTAAAAGTACACAAAGTATAACAAATCTACTAAACCAAGTATGTTTTCTTTCTTAGTTTTTTTTTTTTTTTGTGTGTGTGTGTGTTAAGACAAATATATAAAGAAACATATACTTAAACCTTTTTAAGATCCTTATAAACGAGGGAGAGAAAAATAAAATGCCATTGTTTGTCACTGAAAAACGTCATTTAAACCTTTAACCTACAGTGGTTTTAGGTTGATGCAAACTCCTCTAATATCTATATTTATCTTTTAAAACAAATTTAAATAACATTTCATTTAAAAGTAATAATACTTTTCATTTAGCACATGACTACTGTGTGCCTCCAATAAGCCAGATCCAGATTCCTGTTACCACAGAATTTATATTCTAGTTGGGATGTTGTGGAGAAAAGAGAAGTACAGCAAGACATGGCTATGGGCAACAAGTCACTGAACAGTGTGACTTTGGAGAGTGATAAATGCTGCAAAGATCTTAAAACAGCACAATGTAATATGAGAGTAAAAGAGAATATGAAGGGGGAGGATAGGACTCGCCTTCGTTTGTCATATGTCAAGGAAGGTGTTGCTTAGTGAGATACAACACTTGAGCCGAAGCATGGGAAGGGTCCAGCTATGAAAAAAATTGAGTTCAGAGTATGCAGGCAGATGGGGAGTGACTGTAAAGACCTTAGTGCAAGGAGGAGCCTAGTGTGTTCAGAGGACAAAATAAGGTCCAGGAGACAGATCATGGGGCCCTGGAGGTCTTATAAAGAGTTTGTATTGCTGGGCTAGGTATTAAGAATCTATGTAGGAAAACAGATATATTATTGGGACACCTATTTATGAAACTTGAGTTGGGTACTACTGTTCTCTACTAGAACAAAATGTATATATATTTTTCTACAAATAGTGCATTGAAAGTTTGGTACAACCTCCTGATCAAGTTATAAACTCACTGTCTAAACAGCTTAACTGAAATTTTCTTTGCACCAGCCAATATAGACTTAGAACACCAAAGACTTTGGTAAATAAAAGCACAAATGGCTGCTTTTAGCTCGTTATCTCTGGCCAGTTTTTTTTTTTTTTTTTTTTTTTTTAAAGCAGATGATAGTTTTACATTGGAAACCTGTGATTAAGTCTACACTTTTCTTTTTTTTTTTTTTTTTTTGAGACGGAGTCTCGCTCTGTCGCCCAGGCTGGAGTGCAGTGGCCGGATCTCAGCTCACTGCAAGCTCCGCCTCCCGGGTTTACGCCATTCTCCTGCCTCAGCCTCCCAAGTAGCTGGGACTACAGGCGCCCGCCACCTCGCCCGGCTAGTTTTTTGTATTTTTTAGTAGAGACGGGGTTTCACCGGGTTAGCCAGGATGGTCTCGATCTCCTGACCTCGTGATCCGCCCGTCTCGGCCTCCCAAAGTGCTGGGATTACAGGCTTGAGCCACCGCGCCCGGCCAAGTCTACACTTTTCTTCATCAGTATCCATAGCTGCAAGGTAGTGAAGGAGGGTACATTTGTAAAGTAAGGCTGTAATTGGAGGGTGATGATCAACATAGAATTGCAGGGAAGAGAGGAACTTCAATAGGGTTTTTCCCTGTATGCTTCCATTTTGTCAAAATTACAGCAGTGGGATTCCTAGGTGATTTGTAGATTGGAGTCCCTATATATATTAAAGCTTTTAAATAAAATATTTCCTGGTAAACTTCTTACATTTAAGGAAGAAAAAAAACCCTTTATTGTTTATATGATTTAACATATTTGGATTTGTTTTAAGACCAATGGGAGTGTAAGGTAATACATAAAATGATTATTAAACCATAACTTAAATGTTTTATCTAAAATAGTAGATGGTGTTAGTAACCAGATTTGCCTTAAATAATGGCTCCCTTGCCTACCAGGAGCAATTTCCTCAGTTCTCCTGGGAGGAGAATTGAGAATAGGTAGGAGAATTCTGACCCTTTGGCGATGCTCAGAACTCTCACAGGTTCCTATAATGTTTAAATAAGATCTTGAATGTGAAGTCCTGTGAGGTTCAGTTTTCATTCCTTTCTGTCTCTCTCTCCACACACACACACACACACACGCACACACGCACACACACACACACACATGCACACACACACGGAGTAATAATATATGGAGAAATCAGCTGTTTTAACATTTTTGACCTATTGAGATGATTTTTCATATCAAGGAATTCTACTCAGGAAGGAGCTTACAGCCCAGTTGTGACAACCAAATGATCTGTCAACATTGAGAACTGTTCCCTGGGGGCAAAATCACCCAGTTGGGAAGTGCTGCTGTTGCTTGTGAAAGCTTTGGAACAGAAGGTTGGAGCAGAGGTTAGGAGAGATAGGCCCTTCTAATTAATATGGGATTTAGAAGGGAGAAATTTTATTAGAAATGTGATAGACCTTTCACAAGCTCTTGAAATCAGCTGTGTGAATTGGGAAAGAGAAATCATAGTTCTGTGTGTATCTGTAAAACCAGAAGCAGATTGCCTTATCACTTTATGTCTCGGTTTTTGTTGTCTGGAGTACTAGATGATAACTATAGGATTGCTGTAAAGATGAAAGCAGGTCAACCAATGTAAGGTGTTTAGTACTATGCCTGGCACATAGTAAACGCTAAATAAACATTAGCGGTTATGATGATATTAACTATTTGATGATATATTACTTTTGTTAATATTTTATTTTCTATCAATAAAATGAATTTTATCTTACACAGTGATTGTGATACCTCTCACTTGAATACTTGAATGATGATTTAAACATTTTATCTTCTTTTTTTTTTTTAAATGGAGTCTCAGTCATCCAGACTGGAGTGCAGTGGCACGATCCTGGCTCACTGCAACCTCTGGCTCCTGGGTTCAAGCGATTCTTGTGCCTCAGCCTCTCGAGTAGCTAGGATTACAGGCGTGTGCCAACATGCCTGGCTAGTTTTTGTATTATTAGTAAGGACGGGATTTTGCCACGTGGGGGAAGCTAGTCTCGAACTCCTGACCTCAGGTGATCCCCCTGCCTCGGCTTCCCAAAGTGTTGGGATAACAGGTGTGAGCCACCACACCCAGTCAATTTAAACACTTTATCTTCTTAATCTCATTTGTTTCTGAAAATTCTAAGAGTAGGCAATGTAACTTTTATCCTCCTCACTTCTCAGATTAAAAAAAAAAAAAAAATCCAAGGGTCAGAGTAGATGACCTGCCTAGAGCAAAAAGGTGAATAGGTGATGGGGAAGGACCTAGAACACACTCTAATGATTCTGTGTCCAGAGAAGAGGCAGAACAGCTGAAAAGAGCTCAAAATGCACAGCGGCCAGAGGGCCCAAGCGATGCCATTGGGCATCAGGCCCAGAGTCACCCAGGTTCATTGTAGTTCCTACGCCCCTCAATGATAGTCATCTTGAGGCCCTAGAGTCATGGGGGAAAGTTATGTCATAGTCACAACTTACATGCTGTGTAAGAATTGAGAAGCACCGAATGGCTTTTAGAATGGCTTCTGTCCAATTTCAATTAAAAAAAAAAAAAAACACATCAATTTGGGAAAGTTTGATTTCTGTGTGACTAGCGTTTCATTGTAAAATGATTTCCATTTTTTTATTAGGCCTTCTTGTTCTTATTTGTCAGTTCGATTATAAATTGTCAGCAGTAAGGTCTGCTTTCAAGATTTTGTCCTTGTAATCATACTGTCACTATACTCATCATCATGGTATGGTAAATTGGAAATCATGGCCAAAATATTTTACAGTTCTACTCTAGTCAAGGTGTAGTCCGTTTCCCCACTCCTTGAATGTGGGTTAGTCCCCTGACTGGCTTTGATCAGTAATAGAAGGGTGCAGAAATGATAGTGTACCAGCTCTGGGCCTGGCCCTTCAGCAGCCTGGAAGCTTCTACTTGAACTCTCTGGCATATTGAGTCATCATAGCAAGATGCCCAGCTGCCCTGCTGAAGGGACCCCACGGAAAGAGAGAGAAATACTCAGCCGGCCCACACCTCACCTGTCCCAGGTGAGGAGCCAGATATATGAGCCAAGCCATCTTGGCATTCCAGCCAGAGTCCATCCTCTTCTTCATGACTGTGAGCCATGTGAGTGACCACATGGGAGATGGAGTTTAGAAGTTTCTAGCTGAGGCCTGGAGGGAAGAATCATGCCCAAAGACATCTTTGCCTTAAGCCATTTTTGAAGGGGTTTATAACACAGCAATAAATAACTGAAACACATAGTGATTATTGTTATCAAAATGAAGCACCTACCAGCTTGAGGAACAATCTTAGACCTGCAGTTTCCTCTGGAACTGTAATACAGATGGTATTTCAAATGCAAAGTTTTCTTTCTTTCTTTTCTTTTTCTTTTTCTTTCTTTTTTTTTTTTTTTTTAGAATAAATGAACACATTGATGTACATTAGCTAAAGCCCTACTTGGGGCTAACATTTTAAAAGGCTTATACATTTTGTATACCTTTTGATCAGAGGTCAGCAAATGTTTTCTGTAAAGGGCTATATGGTAAGTATTGTTGGCTTTGTGGGTCCCTATCACAGCTATTCAACTCTGTCACTGTAACAAGAAAGTAGCCACAGCCAATACAAAATAGATGGGCAAAATGGTGTTCCAATAAAACTTTATTTAAAAATATGTGCAGTGGGCCAGATTGTTCAAGAATCCTAGTTTGACCACCCCTACTTTTGACCTTACTCACCTACAACTCCTCATCAAACAGGGGAAGGTAGAGAATATCAGCAGAGGACCTTGTTTTAACCTGATGAGGTTAGTTAAAGGGAAGAAATTAGTTTGATTAGCCTCCTTTATCACTTTGTTTTGTTAGTAATGTTTATTGGGATCAGATTAATTAGAAGAAGTAAGTTCAAGGAGCACATCTCTTGATAAACATAGATGTCTAATGGCACTTAACCTTTAAAATTTATGCAGAGAAAGCTTTGCATGTTATTGCTCTTTATGTCTTTTGGGGGTGCTTCAGGTATTCAGCTGTTAGTGCCATTTCAAATTGCCAAGTCCTGAAAAATGAATAATTTATCAGCTGAGGGGTAGTTTTCATTGCACGGTGTGCCTGACACTTGGAGCTATGAACATCTTAAATAAGAGGAAAAAAGGGCTGGAAAGTGTTACCTTTGCTGAGAAAGTTGTAATGGGTCTGTGAAGAAACAGTTTGTAATCATGGATATCGAAGCCTGAGCTTGGTTTCATAAAGGTAAATAAAAGCACAAAAGTCACGGTGAATTTGATCACATTATAGGTACTTCTGGTATAGATATACTCTGTACCATTTTGGTGCTTATAAATCAAAAGCAAAATAAAACTAATGAGAAAACACCATTGATCCAGCAGCAAATGCCCAGAAATAACACTATGCTCCATCATGCCAGCAAACTGGAAAGCTTTTGTGGGAGGTGGGAAGGAGAAGGTTTGGAATTGGAATCCCTGGCTCACATGGGAAAATTTAAGAACTGACTATGATCGGTTTGTCCTGGCAATAAATAGGAGGCACACGTTTCTGCAGGTGTAGGAAGGGCATACCTATATTCTTGTAAGGACTGAGGTTGTTTAGAATTGTATGGAGAAGGCAGACTAGTTAGATTAAACAAAACTCTTGCCTTAATATGAAGGAAAATGACTATAGTGAAGTCTGTTCAACTATGGGGTAAAATCTCAAGGGAAAGAGTGAGAACCCCACAGTGTGACTCATTTGATGTAAGCAGCAGAAACCAGTGTGGAGAACTACTATTTCTGAAATAATCAAAACTACATCAGAAAAGGGATATAAAAAGACTATTTAGCAGCTGAACAACACATAATTCTTTTTCATTTCAATTGTTCTGATTTGGAGTGAGAGGGAAACAGGAGGGGTATTATGATAATTATAATAAAACAATTACTTGCATTCTGGGATCTATTTTCTCTGGAGAGCTTGTAGTTTAACAAATGAATCTGACACCTCTATTGGGCAGGGAGTAATTGGCTTAAATCCCTTTGGTGTATTTACTCAGGCCACTAGATTCCTTTTTATAGCCTAAAGAAAGCTTTAACAAATTATGGTCACCAACATTTTGCTAGCCCAAAAAGTACTTTCTGATTTTCCAGCTTTACAAGCATTCTCCCCTTCTCCCTTTCTCACTTCATGGCTTTGCCTTTCAGGCCTCACCTCCTCTTCCAGGTCCACCTTTTTCTGCTGTCTTCATCCACTCTTATTTAGTACTCACTCTGTTGCAGGCATTTGAGGTGTAAGGAAGATACAGCCAAGTCACTGCTGTCAGACTAGTGGCAAAGGTAATAAAAAGATAATCACAATAAAGGGAATTCAGTGCAGGAAGTAGATATATGCACAGGATGCTACAAGGAGGAAGTTCCTTACTGGAATTTATAGGGAATGTTCATAGGTGTGCTGGAGATGGAGAAATTGTGGAGGGCATTAAGGCAAAGCTAATGATCTTAGAACTTGCCTGGTAAAACAGTGATTCTCAACTTGACAATACATCAGAATCACTTGGAATAGAATGTAGACATGTAGGCCCCACACCAACTAAATTAATAAAAACATGTGAAAGTTAGGATCAACCATAGGTAATTTAAAAAATGCCCCTAGTTTATTCTCAGGTGAGGCCGAGTATTACGAATTACTAGGAAAGCCAGTAAAAGTTTTAAACTGGGAAGTGTTGTGGCCTGACTTGGATTTTCAATAGGTCACTGGTGGCTATGTGGAGGATACATTGGAGGATGGAAGACCAGTTAGGAGACTGCTGTGAAATCAAATAGGATGAGGGTCCTGAGGGTTTGAACTGTGTTTTTGAATATAGGATACCAAAGGACCCTATACAAAACTTATTCAAGTGGTGGAATTTGTAGGATGTTATGATGAGTTGACTTTATAAGTACTTGATGAGTCATAGAAGAGACAGCCAGAGAGAATGAGAAGTAGGTTGGAGGTGATACACTTTATGTATTTCTCTTCCATCACTGCTTCTCCCCACAACACACCTAATGCGCATTGATATGGTTTTTGTGTCTCTCCTAGAAGATATCATAGTTTTCATATGTTACTTTTAGATGTATTTGTCTAAATTTTCTTTCTTTCATTCTTTTTTGAGACAGGGACACACTCTGTCACCCAGGATGGGGTACAGGTGCAATCTCGGCTCACTGCAACCTCTGCCTTCTGGGCTCAAGCAATCCTGCCACATCAGCCTCCCCAGTAGCTGGGATTACAGGCACATGCCACCATGCCTGGTTAATTTTTTGTATTTTTTTGTAGACATGGGGTTTTGCCATGTTGTCTAGGCTGGTCTTGAACTCTTGGGCTTAAGCTATTTGATCCCCTCAGCCTCTCAGAGTGCCCAGCCTAAAATTTTCAATTCTCAGACAAGTTTGTTTATTCATCTCAGATTCTACCTCAACCCCAAGCCCTCACATTCCAATATTGGGCCTTCCATACAGCCAGGGGTAACACAGTTAGATGCCCACCGTGACCAGGAAAGTAAAATTCATGGTTGAGGTAGGCCACTTCAGCTGTTTGGAAATCTTGTGGTGTATCTCTTGAGGGAAGCAACCACCCATCCTCTTCTCATTTGGGAGTGCATGCTCCAGATCCTTTGACTGTCCTAGTGAAGCTTAAAATCTAGGTTTATATGTGAACCATCCCTAAGTTTGACGTATTGGCTTGAATTAGAAATCATTAAGTAACAATAATACTGAGGCTAAAGGAAGTACATCTTTGGGATGGATCTTGTCTGTGACCACAGGCTTTCAATGTCTGTGTAGGGCCTCTAGAAATTTATAGACTTGATATGAATAAAATTTCTCAATACCAGCAGTTTCCAGCCATTTCTGTGCTTAACAATAGGAAATGTAAGAAAGAACTGGCAGCCAATATTTGGGCTGATTCTGTTTGTGTAAAGTGAATCAGAGAATGGATTCTATTACCTGGTATCTTACACTAAAATGTAAAGCAGAAGGACAAATTTGAAGTACTTTAACCACAATTACATAGATACTTCTAGTGAATGTGAATTTGGGATGATGAATTATTCTTTTAAATCCTTTAGTTCTCCTTGTAGGTTCTAACAATGCCAGCTACCTTAGGTAGCTCCTCCTAGCCCAAGGCTGGGAGAGAAGTTCCCTCCCGCTTCTTCTGGTTTCATCCATCCTCTGGAGTCAAGTTATTAGATTATTAGGTTGGTGCAAAAGTAATCGCGGTTTTTGCAATTAAATAGCTTGGTTGCTGGAGCTCCTTTTTTCTCTTAGAGACTGCTGTGGCTACCCAATGTGAAGCCACAGACCTGTTAAGGCTGAAGAGCAGATGAGCAGTGGTTCAGCCAGTGAATTAGCATTTCAAAGGCCAGTGCTCCGAAGGGCACTGCCCATGTGAGCGGCTAAGTGGAAGCAGGAATTTACTCATACTGTAATGTCTGTGTACTATTTCTGTGAAAATGACTTTTGAATTGTCTGAAGGTTAAACATTTGGTGCTAAAACTTTAAACTTACCTATTTTGCTGTAATTCTCTCTAGACTGTACCTTGCCTGTCTCATTATTAAAGAGATCAAATGAAACATGATTGTTGGTTGATCATTGGGGTGACACTAATTAGGAATATCAGTTTATGTTTTTCTCTGTTATGTTAAGATACCCTGTGGAATGACTGTGGTAGATAGTTGGCCTCCCTGTTGCATTTTTTGTAGGTCTGTATATGTTTTATAATTTTAGTTAGAAGAAATGTGGTATGGTGGGAAGACCATTGGTTTTTAAATAAAATTATCTGAGTTCACATCCTGTATTTTGCTATTTACTGGATAAGTGTTCTTGGGCAAGTTTGTTAACCTCTCTGAGCATATATATGTTTTCATTTTATGCAGCTTCTATATATTCTGTACCTACTGCCTGCCAGCATATTGCTGGGTGCTGGTGGTATGATGGCAAGATGGGAACAGGTAGGGTCTGTGGCTTCCAGGCTAAACTTAGATTGCTCAGGTGTGAAATGGGTGTGAGAACCTCATCCTGCAGTTGTTGTGTGAGAATTAACTGTGATAATGTGTGTGAGGTCCTGGCAGTGATTGGAGGCTCATAATTGGTCAATGTAGCTGTAGGATTTGCTTTTTCTGTTGAGCTTAGTTGATAACGCCTTCTAATTTGCTACCTTAAATTTAAAACAGCTATTTTTTTTGTCCATAGATCTTTTCTGCATTCACATTTTAACTCACAGATACTGTTCAGGTCCTGAAAGTGTGAGCTTTCTCTCTTTCTTCTTGAATGTTTTGTATATATGGTCCTTAAGCAATTCATTCATTTCAGAGATACTCTTTTTATTCTAGGCTTTTGAGATACAACAGTGATTAAGACAGACAAGAAAAAAAAAAAAAGAAAAAAAATCTTGCACCATGAATGTCACATTCTAGGGGGCTCTAAATGATGGAATAGAACAATAAATATAACAAACAATCCGAATGATAAATAGGAAAGTATATTATGTGTTCAAAGGTGACCTAACTATTATGGATGAAGAAAGACTGGAGTAAGGGAAATCAGAAGAGTGTGTGTTGGGGGTGGGTAGGGGTTCAGATGTGATTTAAAATTGGGTAGTCAGGTCAGTGAGAAGGTGACATTTAAGCAAAGATTTGAAAGAGGTGGGGAAGTTAGCCATGGGGAGGAGTATTCCAGGCCAGGAAAACAGCCAGTCCAAAGACCCTAGGGCACGACCTTGCCTGGCAGGTTCTAGGAGTAGCAAGGGGAATGAATGGAGGAAATATAAAGGATTAGGAAAAAACTCTTGTACAGAGATCCTGTAATGGAGAGGTATTCTACTGCGCACCAAGCTCCTCTGGAGGTCAGGCTTCCTGGAAGCAACAGGAATATTTAGGAGTTTGCTAGTGATGTTGGGATTTAAGATCCAACAGGGAGAAAAAACAGCTTGTGCCAAGGCTCAAAGGAATACTGTGTCTGCAAAGGGCAGAATAAAGGAAGCTGTGATGGAAAAAAAAAGCAAACAAAAAGAAACCCAGTAAACTGTTAAAAGGGAAAGGTAAATATGATTCTATTTGTGCTTTGTTAGGATTACTCTGATTACAATATGGAAAATAATCGTTGCTCTTGATGGCACTGATAACTGAGACACAAAAATTTTCTCCTGAAGTGATGGAAGTCCAAGAACAAGTAGATCATATACATCATCTCTTTAAGTTTGTGGCCCACCTAGGCTTTAAACCTAGGGCTGTTATTCATTGATGTGGCCAATAGTAAATTTCCTACCAGGATACTCTGACTTGTAGCATTCTGATAGGATTAACTGATTCAAAGCCTGAAATTGAGTCACTGTGTACCAGACAGGTCAGGCCTCACTCATTCTCACCATAGTCCTCCAAGTTATGTGTAGTGGATAAAGATTTTAAGTGGACCGTTGGAGACTCAGTTGAGGAGCAAACTGGATACCAAATTTCTGATCAAAGGTTTGACCCTGAAATTCTGACACTAACAGTTATGCAGGAGAAGTTGTGTTTTGTTATTATTGTTGTTGCTGTTAAGTCTTTTTAATCCTCTCAAATTCCCTTTTATAAATAAAAAGCACACACACATACCTAGGTTCCTAAGATTTTTATTATGAGATTTGTAACATATTAAAGAATCAGGCTGGGCGCGGTGGCTCACGCCTGTAATTCTAGCACTTTGGGAGACCGAGGCGGGGGATCACCTGAGGTCAGGAGTTTGAGACCAGCCTGGCCAACATAGTGAAACCCAGTCTCTACTAAAAATACAAAAATTAGTCAGGCGTGGTGGCAGGTGCCTGTGGCCCCAGCTACTCGGGAGGCTGAGACAGGAGAATCACTTGAACCCGGGAGGGGGAGATTGCAGTGAGCCAAGATCACGCCACTGCTCTCCAGCCTGGGCAACAAGAGCAAAACTCCATCTCTCCCCATCCCCCGCAAAAAAAAAAAAAAAAAAAAAAGGATCAATACTCTCTTTGCATATTCAAATTTTATTAACATGAAAAGACTGAATACAGTAGAATATGTACGAGATCAGCTGTTTGATTAGATAAATTAACTATTCCCTGCTGGGACTACCTCTAAAAGTGCTGTATTTTCAGTGCATCCTGTTCTTAGCTTTGTAAATGACCATTGTTCTGGATCCTTGAGGCAATATCTGTCCACTTTCACACTTTATTTTTTATTTATTTATTTTTTTTGAGATGGAGTCTCGCTCTGTCGCCCAGGCTGGAGTGCAGTGGCCGGATCTCAGCTCATTGCAAGCTCCGCCTCCCGGGTTTACGCCATACTCCTGCCTCAGCCTGCCAAGTAGCTGGGACTACAGGCGCCCGCCACCTCGCCTGGCTAGTTTTTTGTATTTTTTTTAGTAGAGACGGGGTTTCACTGTGTTAGCCAGGATGGTCTCGATCTCCTGACCTCGTGATCCGCCCGTCTTGGCCTTCCAAAGTGCTGGGATTACAGGCTTGAGCCACCGCGCCCGGCCCACTTTCACACTTTAAAGAGGCCTTTACAAAAAAAAATAAAATAAAATAAAGAGGCCTTTACATGCTCATCCAGCCCAGCTTCTGTCCAGAAAGAAAGAAAGAACAAGAAAGAAAGAAAAAAAAAAAACACACACACACACACACACACAGTGACTAAAATAACACCAGTAAACAGTTTTTACAAAACCTTTCAGATTATAAGATAGTTTAATGTTGTTCATTATTAAAGACAGTCACACAATTGATAAACAGTAAACTAAACATTTGTAATAAATAATGACTTTTTTTCATTCAGAACAAGAAAATATGGTTGATATAGGCTGTCTTTAGTCTTACAATATCCAGCCAAAAGACTGTTTACCAAAATTACTAAGGACAGCTCCATCCCTATCTCCTTCAATATAGTTATGTGATACATTTGTAAGGCGGTTATTTCATTTGTCACAGTCTGCGTTCCATCTCCCTCCCTCCCCCACTTCTCGATTTTAAAAAATTTATATGGAGTAAAATCCACTCTTTGTGGTGTACTGTTGTACAAGTTTTGACAGATGCATAGTTATGTATTCATTACTGCAATTACATTTAGCAGTTCCTTCACTTCAGAATTTCCCTCACACTGCCAAATATGTAGCCTTTTGGGTCTGGCTTCTCTCACTGAGCAAAATGCATATAAGATTCATCCATGTTGTTGCATAAATCAATAGATCGTTGCCTGCGTGGCATTATATCTGTATCTCAGTTTTATTTATTCATTTGGGTTGTTTCAAATATTTGGTGATTGTGAATGAAGCTACAATAAACATTTATGGGCTGGGAAAAATACATTTTATCAATCTCTGGTGTGGTGATTTGGGGACTTTCTAAATAGCAAAAACCATAGATACCTGGGCCTGGCTCCCAACCAACTACATCAGAATCTCTGTAGCTGGGGTCTGGGCTAATAGATTTCATAAAAGCTCCCTACACGGTCCTGCTGTGTCGTCAGGCTGAGAATTATTGCTTGGAGACATGTGATCTTTGTATTTTTGGTAAATGAGCTCTCAAACGGTTTTTATTATTATTTTTACTTGTCCAAGGTTTAGTAATTATATTTGAGTAATATAAGATTATGCTTCATATTAGTTGTTTCTCTTAAGGACTTAATTTCATTTCAAGGAGAGAGTTACTGTATGCTAATTAAATCAAGGCCTTTTTAAAGGTACATTTATTGAGGTTTAAGTAGTCATGATAGAAATATATTTATAATATGCCAATTATATCCCTCAAGAATATTTTGATAATTATATATTTGATTAAAAGGAGTACTTGTTAGCTATATGGTATAATTATATGTTTGAATAAACTATTACTAGAACTAAATGAGCTTCCTTAATTACCAAGACAATTATTTTATATTGCTGATGACATATATTATTATCTTATGTATATATTGGTAGTGAGTTTTTACAGTGTTTTATAATGATATTTAACAACTAGTTAATTAATTATGTTGAATTAAGGCATGAAATAACATTAAATGTAACTATAAATTGGACATTTTAGATATCTGACATTAAAATAAAGTAAGATATTTTCACATCTAGCATTAATTACATAAGAACACATGGAGTTTATAATAATTTCCCAAACTTAGTAGAAATGTTACTTGAAAGCAATATATTTTGATAATCAAAGTGCTTACCAAGAGGAATTTTTATTTCAGCCTAAAGTTTAAGGCTAGTTTTATTTATTTGATGGAGATCCTGAGAATAATTCTGTGAACACTAAACGTTTGAAGGCCTTTCATATGTAAAGTTCTCAGAAATAAAGTATTTTTAATAAGACATGCCTAAAGTATTTAGAGTATACTATTTGTTATTTCTGATATAAAATCGTTAAATGTTAATTCTGACATAATTCATTTATAATTATGAAAGGCACATTTTTGATATCTTATTACTGTTACTATTATTGTTATTATTATTATTATTATTATTATTTTGAGACACAGTCTCACTCTGTCACCCAGGCTGGAGTGCAGTGGCACAATCACTGCTAACCTCAGCCTCGATATGTTGGGCTCAGGTAATCCTCCCACCTCAGCTTCCTGAGTAGCTAGGAGTATAGGTGCCTGCCACCATTCCCTGCTAATTTTTGTATTTTTTGTAGAGATGGGGTTTTGCCATGTTGCCCTGGCTGGTCTCAAACTCATGGGCTCAAGTGATCCACCCCCCCTTGGATTCCCAAAGTGCTAGAATTATAGGCATAAGCCACCCCACACAGGCTTATTTTTTAATATCCTCTTGATTTACCTTTTGAATGTTATTAGCTAATCAACATGAGCTGAATGTACTTGACCCTGGGATGTTTGAGAGAGCCAAGTCTTTCAGAGATTTGCTTTCTTGCAAAGCGTTGTAGCTCATTACCAGAGGTATATATTGTCCACTATTGCCAGGAAAAAAGCTTCTAATATTAGTAATAAAGAGCTAATATTTATTGGGCACTTAGGATGTGCATGCACTATGCTTCATGTGGATTATTTAATTGATAACAATCCTGTGTTTTAGGAACCCTTATTAGGCTAGACTTTAAGACAGGGTAAATTGTAGTTTGGAGAGGTTAAGTAATTTGTCCTCAGTTGTTTGCTGTTTGTTCATAATAAATAATAAGCTGTGATTCATACCCAGGTTTTCTGACTTCAGAGACCACATGCTTAATTCCTGAGGCACTCTCTGTTATCCTCATTTGCCCATCTTCATTGCACTTAAAGATGCCCTATTTACCTCTCCCTTAGCACACTGAACTTATTTTATAACTCTAGTCACTTTTTTTTTCTCTTTGATTCCTATATTTGGTTATGTAGACAGACCCTTCCATTAGGATATAAATGATTTTTTATTTTAAGTTTTTACATTGACAGATAAAATTATATGTATTTACTGAATATAACTGGATATTTTAATGTATTTATATGTTGTAGAATGACTAAATTTGGCTAATTATCCTATGTATTCCCTCATGTAATTATAATTTTTGTTATGAGAACACTTTACATCCATTCTGTTAGCATTTTTCTTTTTCTTTTTCTTTGAGACGGAGTCTTGCTCTGTCTCCCAGGCTGGAGTGCAGTGGCGCTATCTCGGTTCACTGCAAGCTCCGCCTCCCAGGTTCATGCCATTCTCCTGCCTCAGCCTCCTGAGTAGCTGGGACTACAGGTGCCCGCCACCACACCTGGCTAATTTTTTCTATTTTTCAGTAGAGACGGGATTTCACTGTGTTAGCCAGGATGGTCTTGATCTCCTGACCTCGTGATCCACCCGCCTTGGCCTCCCAAAGTGCTGGGATTACAGGCGTGAACCACTGTACCCGGCCCGTGGCTTCATTTTTAACTTTTAAGGAACTTCCATACTGTTTTCTACAGTGGCTGTACTAATTTACATTTCCACCAGTAGAGTGTATGGGTTCACTTTTCTCCACATCCTCACCAACACCTACCTTTTGTTATTTTGATAATAAGCACTCTAACAGGCATGAGGTGATATTAAATAACCTTTTCTGTGTTCCATTTGCACATTGTCTGAGACATGGCAAGTGAGACCATCTCAGAAAGCAAAACAACAACAAAACAAATTTAGGAAAGTGATCATACTCATTAAGGGAATAACTTAATAACTGGTTGGCTGAACAAAGAACAGATACAAATTTTATACAAGGCATTCATTTTGTTGGATTGAGGTTTCCCCTTTGTTTCAGAGGTGCCTTAGAAGGCATTTGGAAAGTGAGTCAGTTTTCTTGCATGATGCAGAGCTGGCTTAGCCTGTGAGGTATAAAATCTTAATGCCTTTTATCCATGGGCAAGTTTGAAGTTCCCGTATAAGCATAGTGCCATACTGCTGGCACATACAAGGAAACCTGCACTATGGTAAATTTTATTCTGAGAGAGAAAATACTCAACCAGTATGGGTAAGCTGAGAGATGTGGTACCTGGGAGGTGACAGGTGTGAACACTGTGGTATGCATTGTATGGTTTCTTGCTTGAGGAAAAGGTTATTGAAAAATATTTATTGTAGACAATAATAGATTATACTTTAGTAGTGTCCATGGTTAAACACAATAGTAGGAGACCTTTTCTCTCTGTGAGGAATACCCAATATAATTAGGGAATCAGATCATTAAGCCTTAAATTTCAAAGTAGAGGTAACAGACGGAAAGGAAGAACTAGAACTTAGACTACCCACCTCCCTAACTGCCTGCTTCTTGTCTGTACTTCTTTCTTAGGAAATCTATGAATTTCTTAGCCTATGCTAAGTAATTTAAGGAACACTTTGTCCCAAGAACAATGTAATCAAGAAACACTGCTACTTTCTGCTGGATTTTGAAAGGATTTTTTTTACTTTTTACGTGGTTACTCTGAAGTAACTCAAATCACAGAAGCGGGCTGACCAAAAGGCCACGTTCCTGTCTTTGGTCCATGACTTGCTTTGGAGAGACATAATTCAATATAAGATCTGCATTTCTAATAGAGAAATATCCATTGCCCATCCAGGTAACATCCTTTCACAACCTTCTGTTACCAAAGAATCATTCAAGTGACCTTGTATGTTTGCTTAAGATTGGGAGGAACCACGTCCCTGGCAGTTCCGTAATATACCCACATATTTTATTGCTGCAACAAAGACAGAGAGTGTAGTCCTTAAGGCCCTATACTCAAAATAGAAAGTTTGGATAAAGCTAATTGATTGTAGGCTTGCTGTTGTTCATTATCTTAATTAGTCTAGGTAATTAAATCATTAATTGATTGGAGCTGATCCCTTGCTAAAGGAAGTAATAAAATAGTAAAACTCAGTGCTTTTCTGTTTGATCCCATAAGAACTGCCATTTCAGTTCTTCATTCGCCTCTTCCTTTGTGGTGTTCTATGCTGTCCAGTGGGGACAGTGGCACAGGAGGATAATGCTCACTGTGGACATTGCTGTTGCTTCAGAGGCATGCTGCAGTGAAATCAGGACGCAGTCCTAACCTGGCTGTGGTTAACTAACACTGGACGCCAAGCTATGCAGATGCAATCCATTATGAAGACAACCCTGACTCTGGCAATTAGCTTTCACTGTCTGTTTTGCTTTGCTTGGGTACATCTCTGAGACTGTGAATTTCCATCAAAGGACTCTGACATGCATTCCTGCCTGGCATATGCTCACGCATCTCTACTCCTGAGATGAGCGCTTTTTTTCCCTTAAGCTCAAGTTCAGAGCCTTGGGATAATCACTCTATTTCCTAAATATATGAAGTTCTTTTAAAACTTCAAAGCCACGGTAGGGGCAGGAAGAAAAAGAGAGACCATGCAGACTTAGGTGGCTTCTAGTGAATTGAATTGGCAAAACCATGAACATTTGTCTTTAGTTGCTCAAATGTGAGATGTTTTCATAAAGCTATTTCAACTCTGGAAAGTTGCTTTTTAAAATGAATCTCTAATCCAATAACTACAATAATACTCGAGTCAGACTAAATAAAGGAAAGGTAAAGCAGTAAGAAGTTGTTTTACCTTGGGATAAATATCAAACCTCCCTGAAAATCCTATTATATCTAATTTCAGAAGAACTTCTGTAGTAAGCTTGGTTTGATCAAGATCCCTTGGAAACGAGGCAGTTTTCTTTTTTTTTTTAATTCAGTGTTCTTTCTTATTATGTTTCTCTTGAGGAGAATTGTGGAAGTAATAAAATTCATAATTGGCTTCTTTTCTCCTTTGCTTGGACTAAGTGAGTCTGGCAGTTCTTTGGGAGAATTTGAGTCCTGTACTTTTCTGGTCGACAAGATAGCAGTAGTGAAGCAGCAGAATTGAGTTGAAATGAATGCCTGGCTTGGAATTTACACATATGGATACAGTGCTGACTGAATGCTCCGAATCACAGTTTGCCATTTATATTACTATGGATAGAGCTTTCAGAGAACTCTGCTCATGAAAAAATACACTTAGCAAATATAAGTACCAGCAAATATAAAAGAAACACCTAGGGAATTGCCTTTTCTATATCAGCAGTAGTTTATTATCGCTACTGTTTTTATCTAATAAGTAATAAACATGTGATGTGTAATTATAAAGACATTTTCTAACAAGGCATACATATGCTTCCTTTAAAACTATTTTATGTGAATATGATACATTATTTTGTATTCTCAATTTGTTATGTGTTTAATTGCTCTCTAACTTAAGAAGCAGATATATCTTTTATATCCTCTTTGCTGTTGCTTCTTACGAATTTTAAGAGACAAGGAAATGTTGGTTTAGAAATAGAAAATGATGTTCCCAAGTAATCAGGAAATAATTCAAAATTCAAAAGTAGCATTACTGATACCTTAACTTCTGAGAATTTGTTTCTTGTATGTGCTCCTCTGCATTTGTTAAAATTATAGAATACTTTTGTTTCAAAACAAATTTAGGTACAGAAATTAGCTGGGCGTGGTGGCGGGTGCCTGTAATCCCAGCTACTTAGGAGGCTGAGGCAGGAGAATCACAGAACCCTGGAGGCGGAGGTTGCAGTGAGCCGAGATGGTGCCACTGCACTTCAGCCTGGGCAACAGAAGCGAGACCATCTCAAAAAACAAAACAACAACAACAACAACAAAACAAATTTAGGAAAGTGATCATACTCAGGAAGAGAATAATATATTTTACTTGTGAGAATTACACGCATTTGATAATCCTCGGATCAGGAAGCGGTAGAGGCTAAGCCCTTCTTTTAAACTTACTGAAAATTGCAGTAGTATAAGGAGAGACACTGATAGAAGTGTGTTATAACCTATTTTACATCGATATGATGAATTTATACAGTTATGACTTGTGAACAATAGAGAGGAAGAAAAAGATTGAGAGCTATTGAACTTTTCTCTTTTCTTTTCTTTTCTTTCTTTCTTTCTTTTTTTTTTTTTTTTGAAGGAGTCTTGCTCTATCGCCCAGGCTAGAGAGCAATGGCATGATCTCAGCTCACTGCATCCTCCACCTCCCGGGTTCACGTGATTCTCCTGCCTCAGCCTCCCAAGCAGCTGGGATTACAGGCTCACACCACCACACCCGGCTAATTTTTTGTGTGTGTATTTTTAGTAGCGACTTGGCCAGAGTGGTCTCGAACTCCTGGCCTCGTGATCCACCCGCCTCATTCTTTTTACCATCTAAATTGAATTATCTCTATGATAGGCTCCTTGGGTATTTTACATGTCTTAAGCTTCCATACTCTGTTTGTACAGTGCTTTCGTAGTGTACGGACAACTTTCATACACATTACCTCACTTAACCTTTAATGCCTCCTCTATAAGGGAGACATTATGTACGTTTTCAAGTTCATGATACTCTAAATAATGAGCTAGCACTCAGATTTTCTGATTCCAAAAGCAGATACTTTTTTTGATGACCTTAAGCCTATGGCTTTCTTTCCTTCTTCCCATCCTCCTTCCTGCTGTGCTTTACTGCTTCCCTGTAATTCCTTCCTTCCTTTCTTCAGTCATTCATTCAGAAATGCCTATTGAGATTATATTACTGAGAGAAAACCAATTTGGCTGGAGTTTAGGGAGTGTGTAGGGAGATGCAGAGGATGGAGTGGGAAGGGGGAAGGCAGCCAATCCTGCACGATATCGTTGGCTTTGGTGTGGAGTGTGAACTTTGTCTACTGTGTAAACTTAGTGTTCATCAAGGGAAGAGTGGTTGATCAGATGACAGAGAATGCTGGCCCCTACTCTTATGGTGGCTGTGGAGTTAGAGAGAAGTGGATGGATGCCAGAAATATGTAGGCAGGTGGAATAAACCAGAGGAAGTAAATTATTTCCTCACATATTGAGGGTGAGTATATAAGGAAGTGTCAAGGATGACTCTCAGATTTCTGTTAAGAGCACCTGTTGGGGAGATTGCAGTATTTATTGATAAGAAATACTCGGAGGAGGGTAGAATTATTTGGGTTGAATGGATAATCATGAGCTGGGTTGGGATGTATTGAATTTTATCCGTCTGTTAAGTAACCTTCTGGAAATGCCAAATAAGCAATGGGATACGTGAATGCAGAACTCAGAAAAGTGTGGGCTGGGGATATTCTCTTGGAAATCACTAGCATATAAATGATAACAGAGCCACGGGGATTAGACAAAATCAACAGAAGAGAGAATAACAATGCCATAGGGTTCAAGATCCAACCTTTGGGTTCCCCAGTTAATAGAATTAATAGAGGTTAGGATGAGAAGTTGAGGGGAAAAAAGAGAAAAGAGGAGAAAGTAAAGCAATAGAGTTGGAGGAAAATCCAGGGAAGGTTGTGTCCTAGAGGCCAAATGCATAGAGGTTTGGAGGAAAGCTGCTCTCAAATGCTATTGATGGGGTCTGAACATGTCCATTGGACTTGGTAATATCAGGGACATTATTGACATCAGGGAGACTGAGGTGGTGGAATGGTGGAACTGAAAGAGTAGAGAGGAATATTTTTTAAGGGAGAAGTGGAACAGAGAATTTTGAATCTGGGAGTATTCATTTAATGCAGACAATTCAAAGCAGAATATTTTTTATGTAATATCATAAGTACTCATTTAACAAAAAAGAACACTTTAAGCTTTTAGGCTTCTAGACTTTATCATCTTTCTTCACTTTCATGCTGATCTCAAAGAATAGTCTGTGTTACCATTCTGCATATTTGGTCTGGAGAGGAAGTCTAAATAGTATTTTAGATTCACTATTGGTTTAATCTGCAAATACTTTCTCATAATTTGGTAGCTGACCAGCTCTTCTGCTGATTCGATTGAACCCTTTTATGCTGAACTGCTTAAAATTCTTTAAATAATTGGAAATTATATTTATAAATAATACAAACTTCTCCAGTCAGTCGAGTCGATTCAGTAGTGCTAACTCTCCCCAAAATGTCCTCCTCCCTCTTATTTTAGGCTAAACTAAATTGTACCTCTTATAGTCACGCGCAGTGGCTCACACTTGTAATCCCAACACTTTGGGAGGCCAAGGCAGGCGAATCATGAGGTCAGGAGTTCGAGATCGGCCTGGCCAACATGGTAAAACCCGGTCTTTACTAAAACAAAAAAAAATTTGCTGGGCGTAGTGGTGGGCACCTGTAATCCCAGCTGCTCCAGAGGCTGAGGCAGGAGAATCACTTGAACACGGGAGGTTGTAGTGAGCGGAGATTGTGCCACTGCACTCCAGCCTGGGTGACAGAGTAAGACTCCTATCTAAAAAAAAAAAAAAAAAAAAAAAAAAAAAAAAAAAAATTGTACCTTTTATGGCTTTTCTTAAAGACCCAGGGAGAACCTCTTGTGTGGCTCTCCTTTACAGATTTCTATCCAAAAACTGGCAACTGTCCTTGTTAGCTTTATTTTTATCTCTTCTAAACTGGAACTTCCTGAAGACAGGGATACTATTTCTTTATGCTCATGACCTCACGTAGCAGGTCATCAGTAAATGTTTGTTGAATGAATCCATGAACCTCAACTATGGTGATCCAACTGAGAAGCAAGAAGTATAAAGAAAAGACCACAGAGGATAAGGCACACCAAATAAGCACTTCATTCCAAGTAAAAGCCCAGAAACCTCACTCAGAGATTTTTTTTTTTTTTTTTTTTTTTTTTTTTTTTTACTCTACCCACTAAAATGCTCATTTATCTGGCAACCATGCTGTCCTATATAAATGTAGACCCACTGATAAATTCCAGAAAAATCCAAGCAACCCACTGCCAGGGAAATAAAAATCTATGAAAGTGGATGAGAAAAAAAGCTACAAAAAGTAGGAGAACAAACTAAAGTGGCCCAAAGTAATTGAGAGTACCCACGTTAAAAACAATAAAGTGGTCTGCCAAGGCCTTCTATCAGATCTAAAGCCAAATGTATAAATGAATTTACTTGAACAGTATAAATAAACCCTGATTTATCAGGAAATGATTTGATCATCCTGTTGTTCAAAAACGCAGAATGACATTTAATACATTGAGAAAAGAATCAAGATTACAGTAAAGTATGAAAATAGGTATAGTTTATAGAAACAAACACTCACTTCTATATGGAATACTCTATTTTTAATGGTGGCAGTAATTGAGATAGTGTTGTGGTAAACACATCAGAGTATTCAGGGAGATTAAAATAATTTGGGAATGCATTGTATAAGAATTAGGCATTCAAGGGTGAGAAAGGAAGAACTGTATGTAGCAAATGGCACAAAACCTTTGGGAAATTATTATGCATTAACATAGAGAAATTTACTTTCTGTCATTATAATACTTGAGTTGAAATATTAAATGTACTTTTTTACCTTTCCATGGTTGGATACTTTGTTTCTCCCAAGAGCAATGGAAAAGATTCTTATTTTTTTCCCCCTGAATTATGACGCTAAAATGAAAATTTAACTTCCCAAAGTGCTGGGATTACAGGAAAATTTTTACTTTCATGAAAAAATTCCCAAACTTTATATTTTCTCTTTTTAATTTAAATTGTTGGTGAGCAATGGTATTTAAAGGACAAGACACCTTGAATAAATACTACTAGTGTTTTAGCAACTCAAACATTGGCTAAAGGGTATTTGAAAGTTGTATGTCTGCATTAATGCAACTTCAGATTTGTGTGTGTGTGGATTTGTTCACTGCTTAGTGATGGTAAAGTCAAGAGTTTTCTTTAATTACTCTCCATGAAAAGATTTTTTTCTCTTTTATGTGCTTCTGGATTCAATTGCCTGTTTTTACACATGAGTGAAAACATTGACTGTGACTGAGGTTCTGTAATACAGTGTATTATTTTTCTCACTCCTTAGAAATAATAAAAGCACATCATAATACATCTTTACTATTAACAGCTGACCTCCAGTGTGCTGTGGAACCACGTAATTGAATAACACTTTTTGTAGAGGGTGATATTCAATAGTAGAAATGAATTTAAGTACATCATAATGATACAGCGGTTGACAATTGTGGAAGTTCTGAAATGGAAAAGCTGCTTTGATTCCTCTATGCTGACTACTCTTCTAAATGGAATTGGAGGGTTTTACTACAATTCAGTAAATAATAATTTAGATGCATTTTTACTGATGGCAGTATAGTTTCTTAAATGAAAGTAATATTGTAGTATGATGATCAAATTACATAGTTTCCATTAAGATATACAGCAGCAGAATGTCACATACATTGATTAAAAAGTGAGTGAAATTTGGAAAACACAAACTCTTTGAAATGGCCCATTGGGTAATAAGGAATTTAAAAAACCATTGATTACTGGCAGTTGTACGACTGTTCAGAAATTGCTGATCTTTTATTGTATGTCCCACATTTTAAGAATGCAGCCATCATAAATGTTGCAATTGGGTTCTCAACATTACTGATATTTGAAAATATACAGAGAACCTCATTGATAGACTTTTTTAAATGGTTAAATCTATCAGGGCCTACGAAATGGCCATGTTTAGTTTTTGCCCTTATCACAATAGGAAACTTTTGCTAGGCTTTCTGTAGATTTTAATGTAAAATGCTACCTAATTGTGCAAAATATTACCGCAGAGTGTGAATGTGTGTGTGTGTGTTTTCTTTTGGGCATTGCACTGGCCTTTATTTTCAATAAAGATTGTACTGAAGCAATGTGATGGATACCATTTCAGAAAAGAATTAATTTTTTACAACTTGGTTATTTAGTACATTAAACATTCGCATTGGTATATGAAATTATATTCATGAAAGTTACTGGCTCAACCAAGTAGAATTACAAATCAGAAACACTTGGTTTTAATTTCAACATATTTTCATAAAATTATTTTCAAACTTGTCCGATGGAGTCAGTTTACGTTCTGTTTTCCTTTGTTAAATAAATGTATTCTCAATGACTCATTATAGAAGGATTTAATTCTAGTTGTTAAGGGATATGGGGGAAAAATGTCCTTAAATGCTTATCATGAAAAATACTGGTTAGTTGAGAAGAACACTGACCATGTATTTAGATTATTTCAGGAATTAATGTTTTTTACTTTTAATGATATGAGGTGTATTGATAGAGTTTCTTTGTCTGCCTCATCTTTCTGTGGGGATGTGTTGAAAGGCCCTGCAAGAAACCAGAAACTTGATTTAATAACTTGCCAGAGCAACTGTTTAGCATCCGTCCTCAAGGCAAAGAGTTGAACTGATAGGTTTCATAAAGAAGATGAAGAATCATTATACAGTTCATTGGAATTTCATTACTTGTTAGAAATTTACTCAAAGGATCATAAATTCTGTATTTTTCATTATTCAGGAATTCTGAGAAAAGTGTGCATTTTGTGGTAACAAAAATTCTGGTAGGGTATGAGAAATCCATCCTTTAATCAAAGGAGAAAAGAATTCACAACTTCAAATGGATGCTGTTTTCTCCTGAAGGATTCGCTCAGTGGCTGGAGAGTGCTTCTAATATTATGGGTGCAGATGCCAGTTTTGAAACGATGTTTATCAGCCCTCCTGTTCTTGAGCAGTGAGAAGGTATTTATTGGGCACGTTGAGAACAGTAAAAATCAGGAAAATCAAAGGATAGAATTGCTATGCATTATCCCCAACCAAACAGATTTGTAAGAAACTATCTAGTTTCCTGCAAGAAGGCTATTTCTGTATTATTCCTGAATATTTCTGCATGCTCTCCCTGGAGAGTTTGCAGTTTTCAGGCAGTTTCACCATGAGGCCACAGGTGTACAGTCCCCTCAGGATGCATTTTGAACCTATGCTCATACAGCCTTCCTGTGTTTAGAGATAAAAAGTATCCTTTGTTGTTTTCTAAGAAACTAAATAGACCTTGATAAAGTACAAAGGTAGATAAAACTTTCAACAGAAAATGACTGAAGTATTTTAAAATCCAGCTATTTGTTAATAAATGTACACCATCTTTACATTTGTAACGTGAATCATAGGAGATATACTTGTTACATTTCAGCAGTTACAGTGATCTTTCTCAAGAACATTTAAAACTATGCCTACAGCCACAGTTTTTTACACTATATCACTAACTCTCTCTCATCTTACTCTCCTTGATTCTTGATTTTCACCAGTATTTTCAAAAATGGACACAGTCTTAAAAGCTGTAGCAGTTAGAGACAGTGTAAGTAAAGCACTGAATAAACATCTGTCACACAGTAGGTATTCAATGCATAGTATGCATTCAGTGTGCTGGTACTCTACATTTTACAATATCTGAATGATCAGCTTTGATCCTCATTTCTTGAGTATTGTATTTAAAACTGCTTACCTTAAGCGCCTATAATCCCAGCTACTTGGGAGGCTGAGGCAGGAGAATCACTTGAACCTGGAAGGTGGTGATTGCAGTGAGCCGAGATTGTGCCACTGCATTCTAGCCTGGGCGGCAGAGAGAGACTCCGTCTCAAAAACAAAAACAACAAAAACAAAAAACTGCTTGCCTTAAATGGAAAATGATATAAAGGTTTATGTTTGTATAAAATAAAATTTCACAAATTTATACTGAATGCTTACTGTGGACATGGTGATAATCTCCTTCTATCAGGGACTACAGAGGAGTGTGAATGACACTTTCCATGACCTCAGAAGTTTAGAGCCTCCCATGGACACTTGTAATTAAATTGTTTCTGTGCTATGGCAATGGATGGAAAATTAGGGATGTTATTTAAATGATAACCCATATTTACCAGTGCTCTGGTAGAAGGTTTTGGTAATTTCAGTTATTTATTCTTCCCACCAATAATGTTGTATACAATTGTGTGTGCTCCTTTGCAAACACCCATGCATGCACACACACACACACCTACCTTTAAAAAAAAAGTCTAGCCATATGCATTGGCTCATGCCTGTAATCCCAGCACTTTGGGAGGCCAAGGCAGGTGGATTACCTGAGGTCGGGAATTCGAGACCAGCCTGGCCAACATGGTGAAAACCCATCTCTACTACAAATACAAAAATTAGCCGGGTGTGGTGGCGGGCACCTGTAATTCCAGCTACTCAGGAGACTGAGGCAGGAGTATCGCTTGAACCTGGGAGGCGGGGATTGCAGTGAGCTGAGATCACACCACTGCACTCCAGCCTAGGTGACAGAGTGAAATTCTGTCTCAAAAACAAAATAAATACATAAAAATAAATCAATACTAATAAATCCAAAATCAACAACAAACTTACAATCTGAAAATTCTACCAGGTAAAGAATGCTTTAAAATATATTTAAAGAGCCCCATGACCCGTCTCATCGGACCGCCGGATTTCTCTGGCTATTAAGCTGAGAATGGTACATGAAGAGAATATAAAAGCCCTTTCCTCCCTTTTCCCTTCCCTGTTACATATAGTCAGTCCTCAGAAATTAGATTTATTCTTTAATTTTTCAGTCAACTACTTAATTTTGATCCTAGTTCCATGGTTCTGATTTTCTGACTCTTACATTTTATCCAAAAGGCAAATACTAGAAAACAGACCTGTGCTCATTTGTGGAAGCAAAAATAGGATTCTTCTAGGCAGAAACTGTTATTGTTGTTCTCATGCTTCCACAAGCATTTTGTAACCCATTTGATTTTTAAAAGAGAGAGAAAACTAAAATGAAGAAACCGTTACTGGAAAGTTCAAGGGATCGTCTCTTTCTTCTATGCACCTCTGTGTAGCTGTGATGTTTGTCGGCAATTTTGGCGATACTAAGAAAGGGAACAGTTTTTGTAGTTCTCAGAACCTTCCGCAGCACAAGCAATTTATGTGGATTCATAGAATCATTAAAAGGTATCAATTTAACTTGGAATGAAGTAAAAAACCTCCTTATCTTGGCTTACAAGGCCCTTGGTTGAGCTAGCTTCTGTGTTCCTCTCTGCCTGCATCCTATATCAGACCCTGTTAGCTCACCACATTTTAATTCTCTTGACATCATCCATGGTCTTCCCTGTTCTTGGAATTCTTTCTCTGTCTAACCTAACTCATCTTTCTCCCCTGCCCCCTCTTCTGTGATGCCTTTCCTGACCACTCTAAATGGACCTCTCTCCTCTACTTCCTTCTGCTAATCACCAAGTTTATGTGATTCATAACATGTCCTGTCTGGATTGCTCAATGATTGCTTGTCCCCCCACCCCAAGACTGGAGGGACTTTAGCTCTTTTCCTCCACACATCTAGAATTTAATGTAGAGTTTGGTGCAAGTAGGTGTTCAGTAAACATTTGATAGTTAAGTGAGTGAATCAATGAATTAATGGGAAGGAGCTGAATTGCACTGAAGATGGTTTGCTCCTTCGTCTGTCAGATGAGGGGAAGAGCCTTGCCACAGAAAATCTGTTGCAAAGCAAGGATGGTAGAGGCCAGCACTCTTGGTTTCCCATCCCATGTCCTCTTCTTTCTGTTATGTTGTTACCTTGAAAAACATAAAATGTGAAGGTGGCGGTTTGGTCCTCAACCCAGCTGAGGTCTGCTGCCTGTGAAGATGTTTCTGCTGATCCAGTTTCTGGAGCGCCTCTTGGGTTGTGCTTTTACTCTCTTATGTCAGGTGTCATGCTGGAGTTTCTGAGCAATCAAATAGAAAACCCATGTAGGGTAAGGAGTCAGTAACATTTATTTTGATCTAGATTTTGGTTCGGAGCAGGTGGTTGGGTTACAAGTCCAACAAGATAATCTGAGAATAGAGGGAAAGCAAATGACTGTGCATGTACCACTCTCACATTTACTTATAGTAATTTCCAACTTAAGAAAACTGGATATGCTAAAACAAAGCAAAAGTAAACTTCAGTTGAAGGCTTTCTTAAGTAGGGAACATCCCTAGGAAATTTAAAATATAATTTGATTTATCATAGATCAGTTTATTAATTTTTTTAGGATCTTCTGCCTTAGAATTTTATGATTCTATGAAGTTCAGCTATAGTAGCTTTGATTTATAGATGAGAAAATAGAATAAAATGTATATCACTTACTCAGAAATTATATATAATCATTTATGCAACATATCTACCAATGAGAATGACTCCTTGGAATATAAATTGGTATTTGATAGTGTTTGGGCATATAAACAGACTATTGACAGACATTGTTGTTTGCCTGTTAGACACTTCCTTCTTGTTTGCCTATAACATTGACCCAGATTTTATTTACTCTCATTCTATACTAACAGGCTGTGTATGCCAGGGGGTGGGGGTGGTGGGGTGGCTCCTAAGTAGCAAATCTTATTGGTTGAAAAAAGTGAAGTGGTCTCAGTTTCCTGCTAAGTGATGCGCTTAAACGTGGCCATGTGATTCAATCCTGGTGAATGAAAATTTAGAGCAAATATACTGGGGAGTTTTTGAGAAGGGTTTATTTACTCACAAGATGGGCACCAAGACAAAGATGTTTCCTTTTCTGTTCTTGAATGTTTCCTCTGTATGTGGTGTTTGGAGCTGCTGCAGGCATCTGGGGACCATGAGAGGAACCAATCTAAGGCGACAAACCGGCACAATGAGAAAAGCAGAGGGGACAGACTATGGGAAAAGACTGAGCGCTTGAGCTGCTATTGAGCAGCTGAATGAATCACCCTGCCTCAGGTTTTATGGGACAGAATCATGTCCTTATTTTTTAAACCACTTTCAGTAGGATGTTCTGTTATCTACAGCCCAAAATATTTTGACAGATATGTTTGTTGGGTCAAGTGAAAAAATGTTTGGGACTGTAGCAGAGCTTACAGTTCCAAGCCACTAGGTTCCACAGTAAGAAAGAGAACAGCAAAGAAGCTACATATTTTAAGATTTAAGCAGCTCTGAAGGCTAAACATAGAAAAAAAAATAGGTAGTATACAGACTTGTCAGCCCCCATGAATAATAGATATTTGTTATATGCAGCTTAAAAACAAATTATGAATTAAATTTGTGAGTTTTGCTTCATTTTCTGAATGCGAGTAAAAATGTCTAAGCACACGCAAGTAAGTTTCCTTGGCATATGCAGAAAACAAGTGTTTTTAATCCTGAATAAAATGTATTGTTGTTTGTCAGTTTTATCTTTTGCTGGTGAGCATGTTTAGATCCTACCTAAAGGTATTTTTCATGTAAATTTAACTTTTCTATGGAGAATACCAAATCCCTGAACATTTCTATTTCAGTGGGACTGACTACAAAACAGATTTCCCATCAGACTTTTATTGTAGAAGAGCTGTTTGTATGAATGTTATCAGTATGAATTTGTTTTGGGGTTAGAGGCTTCTCTAAATTGGATACCTCTATGGGTTTTGCTTCCTTTTGCTAAACATGAAAAAAAAAAAAATAGAACTTTTACAATTTCTCTCCCATGGCTATTTTCTATTCATATCTCCCATTCCTTCTTGAGGCAAAGTAAGTAATTTATATAATTCCCAGAAAATTATTTATTTCATTCAGATTTAAAAATTTATTAGCTATGCGTTTAAGTGTATTCTTTTACTTAAAATACATTCCATCACTATCCATTGTTAAATCATGTTTTCACATCTATGTAAGATACTCAGAGATTTACCTGATTATTTACAAGAAGACTTAAAAGTATAAGCATTTGAATATTAATGACACAGACTTTTCTTTTGAGATTTCCAATGCTTTTGTAAAGTAAAAATTATTTACTTTTAAATTATCAAAACATCTGCATCCTTCAGTGCTTCTCCATCTAGCGTTTAGGAAAATCTGAATGCTATTAACAGGTCTATAGAGAAAAAAGTCACCCTACAAAAATACATTCAAGCAATGCAAGTTGTTCTGTTGGCTTTTTTTTGTTGTTGTGGAGGTGTTTTGTGTGTGTAGGTGTTGTTTTCTCAGCTTTGCTTTGCTTTTACTATGGGACTTCTCAGAGCAATGAACATGCAAATGTATGCAAAACAGTTTCAGGACTTGCTATGTGGAAACAGCTCACTTACCTTGATTAACACACTATATTTCCTTGTAACCAGAGAGCGATTTCTGACTTCTATCATTTACATCGAATATGTACAGTTGATTGATGTGTGCCCCTCATAGAATATGAGCTCCTGGAGGGAGCTTAACCACCTTATTTTCTAAGTACTGATAAAGTATTACTCTGCTTGTGAAGAATAAGACTTTAGGGAAATGAAAAAACATAGTGAATGCTGATAATTTAAGTACGTTCATGCCTATATTTGGCCATGAACTACTACGATACAGTTTCTTTCCATGTTTTCTCTGATATCCTAGTTTATTTTCATTGGTGGAGGTCAACATGGAGAAGAAGGTGTGTTTGTCATGAGAGGACAGTGAATGATCCTGTGTGGGAGTTTCTTTCAAGTCCATAGGAGACAAGAAGAAGATGAGATGTTCCACTACTCGACTGAGTGAAGTTTCGGGAAGTAGACAGGATTTACAGAGCTGCTTGAAAAGCATAGGTGGGAGTTGTGGTGGTAGACTGAGAGACAGTGGAAAAAACTGTGAAACTTAGGTTCAACCTTCAGATGCAAAGGACATGAGCAGGTATCCCCAAAACTCGCAGCGCATAATACCAAATAGGCCTGACAATCATAGAGTTACCATTTTCAATTTTGACTGTTTTTTATAACCTACCTCAGAGTGTCAGGACATGCAATCTGTATACATTTTGCTAATCTTTGGAGCTTGGATTTTGAGTCACACTGGCGTTAAGCCTGGTGTGATGAATGGAACCCAAAACTGAGTAGTGAATCTAGTTTCCTGCCAAACATTTACATATTGATTTAGCTTTATTCTTTTGTCTTGTGGATTAAGTTGACAGTAACTCTTGACACATGTTAAAAACTGTGTTTCTTTTTGAAAATTTATGGATTTGGGGCTTCTTAAGTGTCTGGAAAATAATCTTTTGTGCAGGTATAGAGGTGAAGGTATCAAAAGGAGGCATAGGCCAATGTGCCATATCATTACACAGCACTTAACAATTTTAAAGTATTTCACATTCCTGATTTACTTGATTTTCATGACAGCTTTTTGAAACAGATAGGGTTAATGTCAATATGCCATTTTCTTGGAAATGAAAGTAAAAATCCTGTGGTAGAGATTGCTAGTGTTCACTAATACATTCTTTATTTTCATGGCACATCATTAAATCAAATTCTCAGCTTTCCTAGCTGAGAATTTGTTATAGATGAGGCAGTGGTTAATGGGATATGATTGGAAATGATGGGGAAGTGAGTGGTGCTACCTCTAGGCTAAGCTGTTTTAAGAAGGGAGGTGGCTTCTGAAGACATTAGGTCCAATGGGAGATTCCAGGAAGAGATGATAGAACCACTAGATAGAAGAAACGGAGTCTCTTAAATATCTACATGGAGCAAAGTGTCTGTACAATTCATATTAAATTGTGACATGAATGAAAAAATAAATGTTATTGTGTTCAGCTACTGAGATGGTAGACTGGTTATTACAGCTGCCTTCTCTAACCCACCTGCTGGCTTCTTACTTAGTTTAGTATATTTTCATTACTTTTTATTACGAATCTATATAAGTGAAAATCTTTTATTTGTAAATTAATGCAAAGCTGTTTAAGAGTCTGAACAAGGAAATATGATCAAAAAGAGAAGAAGGAGGAATTTTAGAGACCATCAGAGTCTGAATTTTCCAAAGGGAGAACAGTAAAATAATCCAGGATGTAGATGCCCTCAGTTCTGAACCCAGGGGGTATGCAATAGAATGATAGAAATAGGAGGTATGAAGGAAAAACCAACATGATTATGAGTTGAATGGCACTATTTCAAGACTTTTGTTTTTGAAATGCAAGCCATTATATACTTGGCGTGAGATGGGACTAATATGAAGGAATAAAGTTGCATAAAGTTGCTTTTGGTATAAAGTTAGTTTAGATTACAGGAGTATTTGATCACATCACATTGAAATTGTGAAAGGAAGTCATAACCAATGTATTTTAAGAAAACTGGCAAGTACTGAGGTAAAAATTGTTTGGCCTCTTGGAATCTGGTTACTATTTTACAGCCTCAAAGGATAATTCAGAATACTGTTGGTACCAATAAGTATATTCAGGCAAAGCACCTTCAAATTCAGTAGAATTCTTGTGTAATGTAGATTTCAAAAGACTTGGCCGGGCGCGATGGCTCAAGCCTGTAATCCCAGCACTTTGGGAGGCCGAGACGGGCGGATCACGAGGTCAGGAGATCGAGACCATCCTGGCTAACACGGTGAAACCCCGTCTCTACTAAAAATACAAAAAAAAAAAAAAACTAGCCGGGCGAGGTGGCAGGTGCCTGTAGTCCCAGCTACTCGGGAGGCTGAGGCAGGAGAATGGCGTAAACCTGGGAGGCGGAGCTTGCAGTGAGCTGAGATCCGGCCACTGCACTCCAGCCTGGGCAACAGAGCGAGACTCTGTCTCAACAACAACAACAACAACAACAACAACAACAAAAGACTTGTGAAATTTTGGGATTTATGGAGATTCTGACAAACGAGAAGAGGTTTGTTCATTTTTCTTCTCCTTTGTATGTTGCTGCTAGTCTCTTTATCCCTTGTTCAAAGCAGACATTACTATTTGATAATAGGACTCTCCTATTTTTTTTTTCTCTAGAGAAAAACAGCCTCAGAATCCTTCTGAACATGGTACTCTAGACACTCGCCTCAGAATCCTTCTGAACGTGGTATCTAGACACTCTCCTCAGAAGTTGTTTCCCTTGGAGGCAGCAGAGTAGGATGGATAGGAAGAAACCAGTAGTGGATATGCATGTGTTTGGATAAACGACCTCTTTAATCAAAATGTCATTTCTTTTTTTTTCTCTTCTCCCTTAGGTCCTTCTCAAATCAAATGAGATAGTTCATATTTTAGAGCAGTGGCCATGGGGAATATTTGGGGCTGTGGCCACAATGAATACTTGTGTCAAAAGCCATTTCATTATTTTCTTGAACTCTTTCCTTCCCACTCTTAGTTTCCAAATTATTTTCCATTCTGAACTCTTAGGAGAGAAAGATAATTTTTTCTTTCACATGTTTTCAAAGACTTACTGTTACAAAATTTACTAATACCTCCCTTGATGGAGGAAAAGAGAGGAAGAAATGCCCCAGTCAAATCCATTTTTCTACTTAATTATTAAGTCTGCTAAATATTCAAGATTAAAATTGTCTATTAAAAAGGAGGTCTAGGTACTTGAATATTCAAAGTCCAGCATATTTTGAATATTGAAATTAAGTAACATACTGTATATTTTTAAGTTGCTGAAAGAGTAGATTCTTAGTAGTATTGTGAAATTAGTATTTTTATTTCTTTTCTCTATATCTTTCTTTTTTTTCTCCCCCTTCTATCAGTTACCTACTATCTTTTTTCTTAATTTTAACATCCTTTTGGGCATTTTGTTCAATTTTATGAGAAATACATTGTGTTCTCTTGAATAAAATTAGCCCCTATGGATAAATTTCTGACCCTATCATTAAATCAAAATTTTTTATTTATTTATTTATTTATTTTTTCGAGACAGAGTCTTGCTCTCTCACCCAGACTGGAGTGCAGTGGCACAATCTTGGCTCACTGCAAGCTCTGCCTCCTGGGTTCATGCCATTCTCCTGCCTCAGCCTCCCGAGTAGCTGGGACTACAGGCGCCCGCCACCACGCCCAGCTAATTTTTTGTATTTTTAGTAGAGACAGGGTTTCACTGAATTAGGCAGGATGGTTTTGATCTCCTGACCTAGTGATCTGTCCGCCTCAGCCTCCCAAAGTGCTGGGATTACAGGTGTGAGCCACTGTGCCCAGCCAAATCTAAATATTTTAAAAAAGAAAATTATGTGAAGTTATATATGTGAAAAAATATCCTACCTTCATGAGTTTGTTGCAGAAAGAGTTAGAATTGTTAGGAGAGGAATTTTTTACGTTCTTTTTTTTTCTTTTTTTTTTAAGACAGAGTCTCGCTGTAACTCTTAGGCTGAAGTGTAGTGATGCGATCCCAGCTTACTGCAACCTCCCCCTCCTCCCCTTAAGCAATTCTCCCACCTCAGCCTTCTCGGTAGCTGGGACTACAGGTGCATGCTACTGTGCCCAGCTAATTTCTTATTTTTAGTAGAGGTGGCGGTTTCATCATGTTGGCCAGGCTGGTCTCGAACTCCTAACCTCAGTTGATCTACCAGCTTTGGCCTCCCAAAGTGCTGGGATTATGGGCATGAGCCACTGTGCCTAGCCCAAATTTTAAATATTCTATCCAAGTAAATATTCCCTCTTCACTCAAAGTATAGGAAAACAGTAATATTCTAAAGCAGAGATGAACCAAATAGGATATTACATCCTGTGTGATACGGTTTGGCTGGATCCCCACCCAAATCTCATCTTGAATTGTACTCCTGTAATTCCCAGGTGTTGAGGGAGGGACTCAATGGGAGATAATCTGAATCATGAGGGCAGTTTCCTACATGCTGTTTTCGTGTAGGATTACATGAAAACATGAATATGTGTCACGAGATCTTACGGTTTTATCAGGGATTCCCGCTTTTGCATCTTCCTCATTTTCTTTTGCTGCCACTGTGTAAGAAGTGCCTTTTAGCTCCCACCATGATTCTGAGGCCTTCTCCGCCATGTGGAACTATAAGTCCAGTTAAACCACTCTTTCTTCCCAGTATTGGGTATGTCTTTATCAGCAGTAAAAACACTAATACACTGTGGTTCCACAGATTAACCCAGTAAGTCTTCAGGTAGCAAGAAATGAACTAATTAGTACAGAGGGAAAAAATTCTCTTCTCTGCAGTCATATACTCTTACTCTGGTTTTGTTTTCATCTTTCTATCTGCACAGTTTTTTTTTTGTTTTGTTTTAATAATAATATGGGTGTCAGTTAGAGCTGGAATCATGTTGCTGCATTTTAACAAGAAAGTTTTTTTGTCAAGGATGATTCTCAGAGTCACTTTAGCGATTACCCAGCCTGATTTAGACAGCTCCATTTTTCAGGAGGAGTGAAATTAAAAACATTAATGAATTCATCCTGCTTCTAATCCATAATTTTGAAGAGCCTCTTTTTTGCCCCTGTGTTAGTTGCTCATGCCCTGATTTACAAAATTTGGGACATTCTTCAAATGCATTCGTGTGTGTTGATGGTACTAATGATATGAATATAGGCATAGATGTTTAGAGTGATAAAGTCATAGGCCTTCAAGGGACTTTAGAGATTATTTGGATAAAACCATTCATTTTCATGGATGAGAAAATTGAGCCTGAATGTAGTTTGATGTATATTTTTTGGTAAATCTCCCATAACCTCATTTGACCTCTTATGGATGGATAACTTGGGATTCTACAAATAAAAGTACCCATTGCAAGGGTTATTATGGCCTGTGTGTTATGAATAAGAAACCTGAAGAGTACGTGTTTACTAAGTGTTTTTCTTCTTAAATAATTAGCTTTCTTTTTTGAATAACTTATTGCTATCCAGATACCATCTTATCTATATTTTTTCTTTTTAAACCACATCTAGATAACTCAGTGTATTCATCATTTGATCTTATGTAATGAGAGAATAATGGGGTAAGGGAAATGAGAAGGATAAGAAGGAAATAAAGGAAAAATAAAAATACATCCGTCCCTTATGAAAACGATATATTTATTCAGCATTGTAAATTACTGATCACTGGCCAAGTAAGTGGACTAGAATGATTATGCAAATGACAGTTGTTTTATGCCACATAATTCTCATATTGTCATTATATGGCAAACTTTTTATTGTAATAAAGAATAGTTTTGTAGGCATTCAGAATTTCAAAAAACTATAAAAGTGATATAACTCAATTGCTTATTTTTCTGATTATTTGGGACATTATACATACAGATTATCAAAGGCAAAGATTTGAACCAAGGCCTCTCAATTTTAAATCAAATAACCTCATCATCTCCAAATGTAGACACTGATATATATAAAGTTCTCAGGGAATATGGGTAGTGTATAAAATGTGAAACTCACTCTGAGAAGAGGAGAGTAGTTGGGAAAAAGAAAAAAAACAAAAAAACCCTCTTATTTTACTTAAGGACCTCTTACTTTGTTTACTTCAGAATTTAATATTTGCCTTTTTCCCATCCCACATATTTGCTTTGGATAGCAATATTGTACCCCAAAATGTCAGTTTTCTTGCTTGGTATTAAAAAATTAGACCAAGGCTGACAGAGCCCGCACTTCCATCCGACCTTGGCCGTAAGTGCAGTCACAGTACACATTGTTGTTTGTTGATGTTGGCACCTCAGGAGGAGCATATCAAGTGTGAGAAGCCTCACAGACCATGTGGTTCACATCGCATACCTGGAGCATACGGTTTGTGTTGTCCTTGCCGAACTTTCCTTAAAGGGCATTCATATTGGTTTTCCTTTGAAAATGCCATAGCTTTATTTCTGAATCTATTAGAAGAGTTTTTTTCACTCCTCATAAATTTCTGGCAGAGCTTTGAGACAGGCCATCACAAAGTTTAATATAAAAAATAGGGAAATCTTGAAAGACAGCTCTTTAAAACCAAATGTAGGATAAGCTTGTTTTTTCTGTTTTCTGTCAGATATTCCAGATATTCTCTTAAATCTGTAAAATCTAAGGACTGAATTTGATTTAGCAAACAATATATGTGGAATATTTTTTAGGAGAGTCTAGTGTTTGCTGCATTCAGAATGCATCCAGCGTTTTCTTAGCTCTTTGGAATGGTATGGAAGGTCTCCCAGGATAACTTTAATTGATTTTTCTTTCAATCATGAGAGTGAAAAAACAATCTTACACAGGCTCTTCTCTCCCAGAGGAAATACCGTATCTTATACATTAGCTTCGTAGAGAAGTTAGTGTTTTAAAAGTTTGGTCTGGTTGATCTACTTTTGTTTGGTTCTCTTACTTGAGAGAATATATCATTAAACTTCTGATAGCTAGCTTTCAACTTTTAACCCATGCCTTAGAGAGGTAGCTTTAAATGCATCAAAACTTATTTTGGCTTCCTTTTTATTATGTAGTTTCAGTAACTCATGGATAATAATTTACCATTTCCTCATTTTGGTATTTGGTAACCTTCTACTTGGATGGTTGCTTGCTAGAGCCAAGTTTCTGGACCTCTTAGTCGAAATAACTGTGGTTCTGATCCTAGCTTTGCCAGTTGCAACTATGTGAACATAGACACATTTTTGGCTTGCTTGATCCCCCCTTTACTTATTTCAAAAATGGAGCTGTTACCTACTTTATGAAATGGTGACAGTGTATATTATTATATCTGAAATATAGGAGGTGTTCATTAACCTATTTGGATCACTTCTGGTGAGAATTAGAACTTGTGTTAATTCTTCATGACATGACTCTGTGTTGTGGACCTAAACGTGGAGAATTTTTACTCTGTACCTGCGTTCACAAATGCAACATGTGGGTTTGTATATACATATGTTGTATATGAACTCAGATTCCAAGTTAGCTGTGTTCAAATCTGAATTCTCTCCTGCATAAGTTTATACTTGGCCAATTTTGCCTCCAAACTAATTGGTCACTAAATATTTTAAGTTTTTAATATGAAAACAACATGATGTCTTAAAGGTGGCAGTGAAGCAGACAAACTTTATTTTTTACTGAAGATGAAATTGAGTCATATTGTACACTGTGAACTGAACTTGATAAATAAGTTCAAGGATTATAGATGTTTTGATAGTTTCTGCTTGCTTTCAGAGGACTACTGACTCCCTTAGGAGAGTCCCTTAGCATTCAGATGAGAACACTTGTCTTTGAACATCTCCCCAAGAGCCAGACTGGACAGATGTTTCTCAAAATGAGCTGCTGAAAACAGCTGAAACTAGAATTTAAAAGAAAACTGTCCAATCTGGCTTAAGTCTTTTATTTTTAAAGGCATAATAAAGAGGAGCCTAGTGCCCCTTTGATTTTTTTTTTTTTTTAAACAAAACCCACTGTATGTAAAGGTACTGCTTTGGGAAAGATTTCAGTCAGAAAGTGGAAATGTGATTAGATTTGGTTTGTTTATATTGGCCTATACCTCTTGTGTGGCTGTGCTGTTGCTTGACATTCTTGAACACTTTTGATTCTGTATATTTCTCTATGGTGTTAACTTGGTACACTGTTTATTCAAGTCCACTGTTCAGTCAGTTTAAAAATAGGCCATTTATGGTAAAAAATCAGCCCAACCAGTTGCCTGACATTATATAAAACCAGTGTTGGCTGGTTTCCAACTGTTCCTGATGTGTTTGTTGCCTTGATACAGATACATCACACCCAGTCTGTTTTACATGCAGAGTTTGCCCACAGGAGTTCTTCTGAAACCCCAACAAAATGGAAACATTGTGGCTGTGTATATTTTAAGCTCTTGTCTGTCGGTTTTGTTCCTGGAACCTTCAAAAATGAATTTTTTTCCCCCAAAATTCTGACAGTATTTGTAAAGAAAGAGTATTGCTCCATTGGGCCTTGCTTTGTCTCTACTCTCACGCCAAATATAATGTACTTTTTTTTTTTTCTGCTTTCTGCATTTATGCACTTCTTTGTAGAGGCCTTTTTGTTTCCTTTAAAAGATGATTCCTTTCATCTTTTGCCTTTGTTTTCATTCACTGCCAAAGAAAAGCTTTCTCCTAAAGGCTCCAGAATATAAGGATGGCTTTTCATGAGCTCTGTCCATTGGAATAACAATGTAATGCTGTTGCCCTTGAAAATATGAGGGCAGAAGGGCATCTTGACATCTAGCCCCGGATGCAAACAGAGCCCATCCCCAGAAGAGCGTCTTTACAGGTGCAGAAATTTACTCAAAGCAGTTCACTCAGACTGGGGAAGGCTGATCACTTTTTTTTCTCTCTGTAGGATTGTGAAGTTTGTGAATACTGTTTGAGCACATGCATATTAATCATATGCCCACAGAGAGCGGTAAAATTCTTTGAATGAAAACATTCATTGGGAAATAAATGAATGTAATTATAATTCATAGAAGCACTTTTGTCAAAGTGTAATTTGTAACTCTTAAAATCAAAACGCAGCAGGCACCCTTAATATTGTTCTAAATAGGTGTCTTCTTTTAAATAGTTTCCTATTAATCAATTTTAACATAGCTCCCTCATTCTTTTATTATTTTTCAACATATCTAGAAATTACTATAATTTATGTATTAGTCTGTAAATGATAGGATTCAGTGTAGGTTAGTTGAAAAGGAAGAAATGAGTGAGGCTAGTTTTACTGAACCCGGTACTATAACTGAGACCTTAGTCACATTATTTCCTCTGCAGTGTGAACTTGTAGGGAAAGGAAAGAGGAATATCGGTGAAGGAAAGAGGAGTATCATAGTCTTTGCCGTAAGAGGGACGGGGGGTCTAAGCTTGGTTCACTTGTCAGCTGTGTGACATTGAGCACCTTATTAGCTTCTCTAAGCCCAGTATTGCTCATTTGTAAAATAGAGATGGCTTACAAAATCATTGTGAGGAGAAGTGATGATACACAAAATACAGTTCTTAGGACATAATACTTGTTTTTATTTTGCAGAGAATTGGGTTTGCTGGCAATCACATTGGGAGTGTTTGAGTTTCTGTATGTGCATAATATATGACACAAAATGTTGGTAGCTTATAAAAAGACATCTGTTACAGTCATGGATTTCTATAGGTTAGGAATTCCGATAGAGCACAGCAGAGATGACTTTTCTCTGCTCCACCATATCTCAGGCTGCAACGGGAAGACTTTAAGGAGGGGTGAGTAGCTGGAGTCATCTGAACCCTTACCTATTCACAAGCCCACTGGTTGATGTTGGGATGTCTCAAACACTGGGGGCTCGTACAGTTAGGACTCCTCAGATACCTCCCTTTCTGTCTGTATTTGGCCTCCTGATGAGTTCTCTCTGGCACGGCAGCTTCAGAGTAGTTGGAACCCTTACATCTTAGCCCAGGACTCCTGAAGCACATGTTCTGGTGGGGGAAGAAAAGGGAAGAAGGTAGGATGAAGATCGCGGAAGGAGAGTTGGCAGAAACCGTATCTCTTTGCTGTTTAGCCTGGGAAGTCACATAGCATCACTTCCAGCCTACTCTATGGCCATAGATTCAAATGGAGGGAATACACTCCCCACTGCCAGTGGAAGGAAAGCTTATGGTGTGAGATATGTGCATTTTTGGAAAATACGACCTGCCATGGGACTGGCAAGAAGGATTTTTAAGTTTTATTTCTTCCTTCTCTTCCTTGATGACATGTAGAGGAGGTGGGTTCTGAGAGTCAGGTTGGAGCTGAATTGGAGGGTTATTAAAACCAGGCTGAAAAAAGTGAACTGTTTGCAAATGACTGAAGTCCTCTGGAATTTCCTTTTCTTTTCTCTCTCTCTCACTTATATATACACTTTTTAAAAATTTTATTTATTTTTTGGGGAAAGTAGTGTCTTCATGAAAGAGAGAGGCTTATCCAAGTTATGAATTACTGCTTTTCAAAGAAACTTAACTTACAGTGTCTTGTATTCTCCCTATGTTTTCATAAATTTGGCTTTCAAACCTGACAATCAAATCGTGAATGCAAAGTCAGATTTGAAGAGAATTCTTCCGGGAAAACACTATAGCACATGCAGAAAATGCAGCTTCGTGTGTGTCACTCAAAAGTGGTATGTCCTCTTAAGCCTGATCCACCTCTTCTTCCAAGCCTGCTCCTCCTTCTTTATATGCCTCTTACAAAAGTTAAGATGTGGAAAATCATGCGGAAAAACATATTAAGGCAATGATTTGAAATGCTGCTGTTGGAGTTATGGTGAAAACTCATCTGTCTAGAACCCAGGTTTAAAAGCCTTTAGACACTTTTTTTTGGGGGGCGGGGGGGGTGGGAATCCTGCAAGTCATAGTCTTGAATGCTAAAAACAAATACTGAAAACAAAATAGCAACAGCAAAAACTCGCTTACAAAAAAACAACTCAGAAAGGAGCAGCAAACCCATGATAGGCCTACATTAGAAGAGCTAAAATAATGAATATCTGTTTTATACACTTAGCTGAGTGGAAAGAAAACATATGATTAGTATTACTAAATCTTTGACATTTAATGAAAATACACTCAGACCTCTCCCATTTCACCCTCCTTAATTTTCCTTAAATGTGATGTTCTGTCCAATGTTTTTTTTTTTTTTTTTTTGAGACGGAGTCTCGCTCTGTCTCCCAGGCTGGAGTGCAGTGGCCGGATCTCAGCTCACTGCAAGCTCCGCCTCCCGGGTTCACGCCATTCTCCTGCCTCAGCCTCCCAAGTAGCTGGAACTACAGGCGCCCGCCACCTCGCCCAGCTAGTTTTTTGTATTTTTTAGTAGAGACGGGGTTTCACCGTGTTAGCCAGGATGGTCTCGATCTCCTGACCTCGTGATCTGCCCGTCTCGGCCTCCCAAAGTGCTGGGATTACAGGCTTGAGCCACCGCGCCCGGCCCTGCCCAATGTTTTAATAAAGAAAGAGCTTTATACATCAACTGCTATACTAGGATAACATTTTGGCTTAACTACTAACAAATTGCCATAGGTATAAGTTAAGGGAAAAAAGTGTGTTAATTATTTTTAAATGTTTTTTGTAATTTAATATAGTTTTCTTTTTAATTACAAAAATGTATATGTTGTGTACCACAGGGGTTTTTAATTTATGTCTTGTTGACATAGTACATATTTTTGGGGTACGTGTGATATTTTGATACTTGTATACAATCTGTAATAATCAAATTGGTGTAATTGGGCTATCTGTCCCCCCAAACATTTATGTTTTCTTTGAAAGGTGTTAATTATTTAAAGCCCAAGTTCAGGCTTCCTCCCTGGGAACTCCTGTTGTTAGTTTTTGTTTGTCATGCTAAGAGTATGTATATCCCTGCAGGAGTCAAGTCTCATTGAAGAGGTTTAATAAATAAATTTACATTCTTATTTAGACTTGTCTCATGCGAAAACACTATTTGTTGTTTGCCTAACGCATAATGCATTTTTATTATGTTTTGATGAGTCACATACATTCTGCACATTATGCACTTAGCTTGTACTGAATGACAAAGGTGTCTGTATCGCTATTTCTCTGTCTCATTGAATATTATACCTACATATGTTCATAAATGTGGGCTATGAAGTGGTGATTTTTCATATTTAAGGATTAAAAAAAAAAATCCTTGCATGTTTTGTGGGAAATGGTTTTAGAGCTTTTTAGAGATTTCCGTTGTCTCGTCCTACCGCGGTCGGTTGTTCAGCACCTTTTAGAGCCGAAATAATGTACCGGTTTCCAAGAATATAATAATGAAAACAGTAGATATTATGTATTTTAAGTGGGGGAAGGGCAATCCCTGAATTCATATTACTGTTGTTGCTTTTTATATTAAGTAGTTTGCTAGAAACAATTACAACAGTGGAGAAATGAATTTATATTCAAGGATGGGAATTTTCAGGTCATCTTTAAAAGAGTGTTTGCAGTGGGGTATCTCTACAAAGGCAACTTATCTACGACCCACGCACATCCTTCGGGGCTGGAGGCTTTACACCACCACTTTCTTTTGCTGCTAACCTGGTCTTGGTTGGAGAAGCTTTTCCTAAGCAGTCTAGATGCGCGTGTGTATGGAGATGGGGAGGGAGGTACAGATTGAGGGAAAAAAGCTTTTAAAGACATGGCACTTCTCTCAGTGGAAAAAGAGAAGGCTGGGAATAACTGAATTATCTTAAGTTAGCAGCTTCTTGAGTAAACTGTTTCTTCAAACTAGCTGTTCCAAAATATATAAAACTATAACCCACAGCATCTACGGCCTCTCTCTTTTTTTTTTTTTTTTTTTTTTGTTCGCTAGCTACAGTTCTCTCAATTTTTTGTTTGCATTAGCAAGCATGTTCTTTAAGAAACAAACATAAATGAAATGTGTTTGCTGTGGTTATAGGGACTTTACCAATGACTAAAATACTAATTTCTAACATCTAAAAGAGTTCATCTATACTGGGTGTCTGCGTCTCTGGATGATTGATCAGGGAAGCAGTGGATGTGTTGGCATGAGGCATGACTGGGAATGACGTGACCTTGGTGGAGGTCCACAGGCTGAACGTGGAGGGCACTTGAGAGCACTAACAAAGTCAGGAGATAGGTGGAGGAAGGGAGAGGAGGAATACCAAACAGTGACTCTTTCCAATTTTGGAATCTAGGAAATGGAGCAACATGTGTTCTTTCTCCTCTTCCCTTTCCTATCCTCCATTGTGCTGCTGCTGCTGCTTTCAAGGCATATCTTCTTCCAGGGCCCTGAAACTCACATCAGTTCCGTGAGGTCCTTCGTTCGACTACATGTTGGATTTGTAAGCCTGCGATGGGCTAGTCTGGGACATTGTTTCCAGTGGAAAATTAGTTCTGAATGTCAAACAATGTATTTGCAAACAGATGCATATCATAATTTGTTCTGGTAATGGAAAGACATAGATATAGAAGTATAGGCATATTTGTGTGTATTTATATGTGTGTGTATATGTATTTATGTAGTATCTGTATTTTGCTAAGTAGTATAATTGTAGCTACATCTATGTGTGTATATTTAATATAATATAGTATATAGATGTACATACATTATGTTTGTGTTTATATAGTCAATGTAGAGATAGGTAGGTATAAATATAAAATTGCTATTGAATTTACTAGTTTCTGAAATGATACAGGCTTTGAATCTCATGATTGCACATATATGGAACGGCGGGCAGTCACTTATGATGTCAGAAAGAGATTCAACACGAGAGAAGCCACACCAGTAGCTGAGTGAGAAAACAAATCCTGGGAGTGGTAGTCCTTTATTCTTGGAAGAGATGTAATTAAAGTTGTAGGCAATTATGTTTCCTAAGGTGTATTTTAATTAGCTTTCTAGGAGGAACAGGTGGTATCATTGAAAACTGTGGATTTTTTTCAAAACTGGTTTTCCAGTGTTAGCGCTTTTGCTTCTTACATACGGCTTTTAGATAAAGTTTTCTTTTCAATTTCTTTCTTTTCTTTATTTCTCTTTTGATTAATTAAATAGATTTTAAATAGATAATATAAATTATTCAAAATGATATATTTGTAATTATGCAGTAGAAACAAAAGAAATCATAGTATCAAATATATAAAATATGGTTTATAAGAAACGTTTCAATATTGCATTTAATCTCCTTGTTACTGTACTGGATTACATTAAGGGTTTTAATGAGATTAATTTGCTTTCTGGCCAATTGATCTTCTCTCTAATAGACATGCAGTGTGAAACATAAGATATTGGTAATTAGAATTAGTACATTTGTACATTTGAGAAGTTTCTGTTAAATTGAAAGCTTTATAAGGCACATATTATGCCATATTTGTTCAACAATCATAACCTGTCCAAAGAAGTAGTTGTAACAACTGTAATGGAAGAAGTGTTCGGCAGGCAGGAACACAGAGGGAATGGAGAACAAAGCTTTCTGTGGCAGTGGTCTCCGTCATGGCAAATGTCTCTTGGGAGAAAACACCATGTCACTATTCATTCTTTCACCTCTGAATCTCAGTATCTGTTGTAAATATTTATATTCTAAACCACATGTGTTTTTCCTGCAACATAATTGGTGAATCTTTTAAAAGATAATTTAGCAGTTTGAAAGCAACATTGCCTCAGGAGTTGAAGGCGTTCTATGCTGTCTGACAGTGCCTCCTGTGTAAAATTGTAGTTCCATAGATACCCACAAGTGGTGAAAGGAAACTTTTGCTGACATCATTCTCTAAGAGTGCAAAGATAATCACAGTGAATATGAAATGATGACCATCAAGCCTCACACATTTTTCTCATAATTATGGGAAAGTTTAGGAATTTTGAAGCAGTTTTAGAAATAGGAATTTGGAGAACAGTTATTTAAATATCTGAATTTCCAGATCAGAAATCACATCAAGAGAATGTGATTTGCTGAAATTGCATGATAATGAACAAACTGCTTTGAAGTTGTGGGATGATGCTAGATGAGAGTGCATCATTTTAGGATTCCATAAATTCAATAGGAAGCGACTAGTTTCTGCCTCTAAAGATGGAATCCTTTTTATAGGCTGTTGAGGCTAATGGTTGCTATTCCTGTACTACCATCTTCCATTTCTTATCAGTTTCCATCCCAACCCTCTATGTACTTCCAACAGGGTCATCTGTTTAACTCAGAAATTCCTGAGTTGTTTTTCTGGTGTGCATTGTGACATGCATTGCTCTCGATATTACTGGCACAGTATTGTTAATGGATATTTGCATGAAACGTTTTATTCTTTACCAAAGCATTTTATTTTAGGTTGTTTAAATCACCCTTGCTACTACTAGACCTCACTTTTAATCCAGAGAATAGGTTCCAAACCATGCCATCAATTTTATGTTATTAGAGTGGATATAAATGTGCTGTGTGTTTTTATGTATCTATGGCCAAAAATATTTCATTTTATACATAAAGGAATCCGTTCTATCAAACCACTGCAAAGCACAGTGCCTTTCAGAAACATTTACACCAGAAAGGTTTTGGGAAATTGGAGTTAATAATCATACTCCTCTTCACTTTTGGAATCCTTTCCTATAGAAAGCAAATATGGGCCAAAATACTCTTTTTCTTTTATTATCGAAAAGTATTGTTTGGTGACTTTGGCAGGGCTTTCTTTTACCCTCCTTGAACTTGAATTCTGGAATGCCCTGAAAGTGAAGGGGGTGGGGGGAGAGAAGACTGAATCAAGAGAGTATAGGTTCTCTCATCTCCTTAGATTATGACAAAGGTTTTCTTTTTTAAACTTCTGTTAAAAGAGCAAACAATGTAACCGAAGGAACATAAGTCTGATGTGGTAGATGTTCACTTTTGGAAAACTGTGGTTTTGAAAAGGTCAAATAGTTGACATTAACTTGAGTCAGAACAATTAATCTAGGACTCCTGGGGTCGTAAGGACAGTGAGGGTGGTGGAGAGCCTCGTGTGAAATGATGTCTGAATTGGATTTGACCTTGTTTACTCTTCCTTCCCTGTGTGCTCTAACAAGGAAGCAGTTTTCTGAATGTTTAATGCATTCAAAACTTTCAAAAATATAACTCCAATTTTAAATTCCCATGTAAAGTTTTGCCTGTGTTTTATTTTCACACTTCACTGCTGGGATTCCAAGCCGTCACACAGAGAAGCTGTCAGCAGAGATAGCAAGAGAGAGAGACACCAGCAGCCTGCGGGCCTGCACCCACAAAGAGCCTCAAGACCAGCAGAGGCTGAGATACAAAAGGCACCGAGACCCCCAACACATCAAAATAACTGCTGCTTCTTTCCCCTTCCTCTGATTCATCAACCTTAGAACTAAATAAATGCGTTACTCACTTCCCAAATGAGTCCCCACTGCTTGTGGTGCCAGGGTCTGTTAGTCATTTAGGAGTACTACAAATTGTCACGGGGAAGTCAGACATTTTGCAGTGAAAGTGGTACTTGACATTACACTTTATGCCTTGCTGGTTTCTGATAATCTGGCTACCACATTTTAAAAAAACTTTTAGTTTCAGGGGTACATGTGCAGATCGGTTCTATATAGATAAATTGTGTGCCACAGGAGTTTGGTGTACTTACTATTTCATCACTCAGGTAGTACATAATACCTGATTGATAGTTGTTTGATCCTCACCCTCCTTCTCACCCTCCACCCTCCCGTGGTGTCTCTTGTTTCCTTATTTGTGTCTGTACTCAATGTTTAGCTCCCACTTACAAGTGAGAACATAGGGTGTTTGGTTTTCCATTCCTGCATGTTAGTTCACTTGGGATAATGGCCTCCCGCTCCATCCGTGTTACGGCAAAGGACATTATCTCATTCTTTTTCATAGCTGAGTAGTGTTCTATCATGTATGTATACCACAGTTTCTTTATCCAGCCTACTGTTGATGGACATTTAGGTTGATTCCATGTCTCTGCTCTTGTGAATAGTGCTGTGATGAATGTATGTGTGCATGTGTACTTATGGCTCATACGTTTTGATTGTTGAGATTTCCAGTTTAGAAATTATTAGGTGGAACCTGAAAATCAGTTCTGTGTTTTAAATCTTTAATTTTTTATTAAAGTGCAACATCCTTTATGGCTATATTATGTATGCAAGCCACTTAAAAATGCCATTTGATTATGTCTTTGTCCATTATGGGTTTTTATAGCAAAATGAAATAATTTTCTTAATATTCACTTTATTCATTCATTTCATTCATTCAGGCATTCTTTTTTACAGACTTACTTTGGGTGCCTACTGTGTGCCAAGCACTCTATTTTTTGAACAACAACAACAAAATAGATGAAAATGGGCCAGGCGCGGTGGCTCACGCCTGTAATCCCAGCACTTTGAGAGGCTGAGGCAGGTGGATCACCTGAGGTCAGGAGTTCGAGACCAGCCTGACCAAAACAGAGAAACCCTGTCTCTACTAAAAATATAAAAATCAGCTGGATGTGGTGGTGCATGCCTATAATCCTAGCTACTCAGGAGGCTGAGGCAGGAGAATTGCTTGAACCCAGGAGGCAGAGGTTGCAGTGAGCTGAGATCATGCCATTGCACTCCAGCCTGGGCCACAAGAGCAAAACTCCATCTCAAAAAGAAGAAGAAGAAAAAAAAAAAAAACCCACACAATAATTAACTGGGTGTGGTGGTGCACACCTGTAATCTCGGGAGACTGAGGCATGAGAATTGCTTGAACCTGGGAGGCGGAGGTTGCAGTGAGCTGAGATCACACCACTGCACCACAGCCTGGATGACAGAGCAAAACTCTATCTCAAAAAATAAAATAAAATAAAATAAAATAAAATAAAATAAAATAAAATAAAATAAAATAAAATAAAATAAAATAAAATAAAATAAAATAAAATAAAGATGAAAATGATGCTGATGTTTGGCAGTAAATTTTGGTGGGTTTGATAGATGAGAAAGCTATTATAATGCAGTGTAAGCTCCTTAAGTTGGGTTTAGGGAGTTGTTAGAAGGGAATTCATATGAAGGAGCATCTCTCAGCTTCAGAAGGTTCTGAAACTGCTTCATGAAGAAGGTAATGCTTAAAGGAGATCTAGAAAGTGAACTAGACAACAAATGCATGGAGATTTACATGCCAGGAATCAGTCCTAATATACAAAATGTATTAGGAGTAATGTCACTTATTCAGGGACCTGAAGGTAGTTTGCTATGGTTAGTGTATAGGTTTTATGAAAAACACTCACCATTGGTCAAAATGGGCTAGAACGACGGGGCTTAGGTCATGAAGAGCCTTAGCTATTAGATTCTGAGGGTTGGAGCTGATCCTGAAGGTCAGGGACCAGGAGCACATTGCAGTATGTTACAGAGGGAAGTAATGATGGGATATGTGATTTAGAAAACATACTCTGACTTCACTGTGAAGAGTGGATCCGAGTAGGGGTGCTACTGTAAATATAGATAAGTTGGAATGCTTCTAAAATTGCCCAGAACGTGGAAGGCAAGAGACTGAATCAGAGTGGGGACAGTAGGGATGGAGACAAGGTGATGGAGATAAGATCTGTCTATGATGTTGAAGGTGACATGAGATGATTGGTCCACAAGCATAGTACCTGAAATGTTTTGACAATGTTGAAGGAGGCACAGGGCTTCATTATTTCTTGGATAGGAACTTGAGGTGTTGAGTGTGATGGAGGGAATAGGATTGCCAGGTGTGAGACTTTTGTGTGTGTGTGTGTGTGTGTGTGTGTGTGTGTGTGTGTGTGTGTGTGTGTGTAGGTGTACCTGGAGTTAGGGGTATGACATAAAGAAATACAGGATTATATATATTTAGGAGGGGGAGGAGTGGGGTTTTTGTGTGAGACGGTACTTACTTTGAAGCTCATCTATTGATTAATGAATCTGTAATAGTTAACATTTATTATACAACTCACTGTGTGCAGGATATGTGAGAAAACCTTTGTATTTCCATTTCACAGCAATTCCATAAAATAGGTACACAAATTTCCACCCTTCACACTTGAGGAACTAGAGGCTTAGAGAGGGCAACATGCTCAAAGCCACGTAGGAGAGAAAGGTTGCGAGCCAGATTTCAAACCCGGGTGGAATCAACTACGGATCTCAAGCGTGTAAACATTATCACATGAGGCTTCCCATACGTCCCAAGTGTATGTGACATACACTTAATGTTCTCTGTATTGGTGCTTGAAATAAAGAAGGTGGATGTTGACGTGTGTTTACTGACCACAGGAGAGAAAACTTAAAAGGAAAAAAAAAAATGTACCCTGGTTATTTCTTTTGTAATTTACAAGGCTTTTAAAATGCATTGGAAATTAAATTCTATTTGACAGTATCTAGATTTATAGTAATGCTCAGAAGTAGGAGGACCTTGGCTAGTTTAGTGAAGGAAGCACAAAAACCCCAAACAAACAAACAAACAGGCAAAAAACACACACAAAACACCCATTTTGGAAAATAATGACGTATAAGCTCATTTGGAAATGGACTGTGACCTTGTGAAATGAGAAGCATTTTTTCCTCTCTGAATGTACCTTAATCATAATCTAGCCCAAGGGAGCCAAACATTTTTATATGTTTTAACAAGCTAAGTGATTTTATAAAAGTGCTGTTAGAAGGATTTATTTTAATTGGATGTTAAAATATACTGGTCTTAAATCACAGCTAGTGCCTTACTTAGAGCTCTTTTCCAGGTTAGCTTTCATAAGTAAAGTAGCAGAACTAATTTTTTGGCCATCAAATAATCCTTAGTATTGGAGTTTCACTTATTTTTGCTTGTACTAACTTCAGGCTTTTTTTTTTTTTTTTTTTTTTTTTTTTTTTTTTTTTTGAGACAGAGTCTTGTTCTGCCACCAGGCTGGAGTGCAGTGGCACGATCCCAGCTCACTGCATCCTCCTCCTTCCGGGTTCAAGCAATTTTCCTGCCTCAGTCTCCCAAGTGGCTGGGACGACAGGCATGTGCCACCACGCCCGGCTAATTTTTGTGTTTTTAGTAGAGTCAGGGTTTCACCATGTTGGCCAGGATGGTCTCGATCTCATGACTTTGTGATCTGCCTGCCTCGGCCTGCCAAAGTGCTGGGATTACAAGTGTGAACCAAACTTCAGGCTTTTTAAATGCTTGAATTGCACATTCAAAATACTTTGTGTGTGTGTGTGTGTGTGTGTGTGTCTATGTGATTTTTTGTTATTCCCATTTCATATTTATCACATTTTTATTCTGCATTGGCTCCAGCAATGTGACACAGTGAAGGGAATAGTTTTACCATATTGCAGTGGGCCTCCACCTGGTGGGGAATTTGTTTTCCAGGGAATATTTGGTAACATTTGGAGACATTTTTGGTTGTCAGAATAGGGGGCAGGATGTGCTACTGGCATTTACTGGGTAGGTTTCAGGGATGCTGCTAAACATCCCACAAGCCACAGGATAGCCCCAAATGTCAATAGCACTCATAAAAGTTATGCAGCCCCAAATGTCAATGGCACCAAAGTTGAGAAACACTACTTCAGTGCACTAGTTATGCCAATTAAACATACACAAATAGAGATATTTCCCTTAGCAGCTAAATTAAAAACACTGGTGCTGCTTTGCATTCAGAATAAGAGAATAAATATATGAGGTTAAGAAATTAGAGGGATAAATTAAAACCATAGAAAAAACATAAATAGATAACATTACAGAGAAATAAAAATGGAATAGAAGGGAGAGGCAAAGTCATCTTAGTAACCATTACTCCAGCTGTCTGTTATTTAGAAGACTTAAGAGAGTGTAAATAAGTGGCAGTTGTGAGGTTCATATTTTCTTTTATATTAAGTATAGCTGTTACTACTGTTATTATTAATAATTTATAGAGCATGAAAAATGTGTTAAGTGCAGTGCAGAATATAGACTCAGTCACCACCCAGAGGGTTTTAAGCTTATAATTAGGCAAATGGAGCCAACTCAAGCTTAGGATGGGGAAAATAGGTGACAACATGAGAAAGAGGTCATAACTTGCTTCAAATCTTCTTTTGTACAATTTCTACTTAACGTTTCAGTTAACCTTTAGTTGTGTGTGTGTGTTTCTTTAAATGGAGACAGCCACTGTGTTTCATAGAGAAAAATACTCTGAGAGATGATTTGATTACTACCAAACAGAAAAATTCAAAAAAATCAGCTAATACAAATTAGCTTGAAATATCTATGGTAAGATGTGTAAGAAAATCTTAGTAGGAAAAAAAAATCAAGTGTTTTATGAAATACTTAAGTTTTGTAGGTTTGATAAGCTCATTTTAATATAGGAAATGGATAGGAGGTTTCTGATTCTTTTCCATATAAATTTTCCAATTATGTTTATTTGCTGTATCTACTGTTTTTAATTGGCAGAATTGAAACAGAAAGATTGAGAGGATTTAGGCCTCTAAAAGTACACCCCCACATACCCACCCCCACACACAGAGTACAAAAAGTAAAATGTTGGAAAATGAAGGTATGTTGCATGTTCCTTGCTAACTGGGGACATTATATTTAGGTCCTTCACTAAAAATTTCATAATCAGTTGCCATTTTTATCTGTTCATCTGAAAGGAATACTATTTCAGGGGCAGTATGTGACATCCTCTAGTTGTGAAACGGTGCTTTCCTAAGAGTGTTTAATAATTGGAGATTTGTTCGTTAGAGGATATTCAATGTCTAACTTTACTCCCTTTTTAATATTTTGAGAAGTAAAATAGCAAATTGATGAGTAATTATAAGAAGGTAAATTTAAATGTGTATTACAAGGAACCCCAGCATGTTACTATTAATATGTGTAACATCCTGCCCAACCCTAATAAAGCATGAAATATTGCATTTAGACAAAGTTGAAGGACTGAAATGAAAATTTTAGTCAATATGTTTTGCAAATATATGTAGTGTCAAATTCTTCTGGGGAAAATTAATGTCTGTCTCAGGTGACTTTTCCCTTTAATTTGCGTTTGGTATCATATGATGAAAACCCATTTGCATAAACTACTTGAATCTCATTCAGTTTAATTAAAGAGCTTCTGTACTAATAAAATTATTTTCAAGTCTCAGCGAAGAAATGGATGTAAGAAGATCTAGCAGTAACTTAAACCAAGAAGGTTACATCAAAGGTTTTATTAGTGTTAGATTGACTTCAAATTGTCATGAACATGAACAGTTAACAAACAAGAAGGTGATACAACATAAATAGATAATTTAACAGATGTATGAGGAGTTAATAGCCTTAAATCGTAATTTAGTTTGAATGAAAACTTGTGACATTTTCTACCCATGAATGTTTATGAGCTCATGAGATGTTTACCTTTCCTGATGAATATTTGAGTATTTATGTAAACAATGTATTTTCCGACATTTAGTTACTCCAGTATATTTGAAATTGTCCAAGAGAGTTTTCAAAGGATTCAGGACAAATAGTGGAAAGTATAAAAATAGAGCCCTTTATAGATACAGTTCTTTCATGTGGAACCACAAGAAAGGCACGTGGCATGTTTTCCAAAAGTTGTAAGTTGTAGCTTTTGATGCAGCAGTCTCTTCAAGCAATAGGTGTGTAAAAAATGATTTCTGGAAATTTCTTTTTAGGTTTATGCCTCTTTAAATGTGCACTTTTAGATTACTGGAAGTGAATATACTTCCATATTCAATGTAGGCATTTCTCTAATTCCTGTAGACAAAATATTTGGATAGGTACATTTTTAAAAAGTGGACTTTAAAACTTTTGGTTAGGTACATTTTTTAAAAGTGGACTTTTTTCTAAACTGCTTTACAGTTTAGAAAATGGATTCAGGAAAATTATAGCAATAAGTTTTGAAAGTATGCTTACAGCAGTAAATTTTAAAAGTATCTTTAATATGTTCTGTATCTTGGGTGAACTTTTATTCCCTTTGCTTCTTTTAATTTACGTAATACAGATTTCCTACCATTGTTATTTTTCACCTTTTCCAAAACACTTTTTCAAGACTTACTAATTTATATGCCTTCCAATCTCATTTTACTTTCATTGTATTTTAAATTCATTTAGTGAATATTAGTTTAGGGATGATACCTTGCATATATTCTTTGAAAATTAAATGAGAAGCGGCCAGACACAGTGGTTCATGCCTGTAATCCCAGCACTTTGGGAGGTTGAGGTGGGCGGATCACAAGGTCAGGAGTTTGAGGCCAGCCTGGCCAATATGGTGAAACCCTGTCTCTACTAAAAACACAAAAATTAGCCGGGCGTGGTGGTGTGCGCCTGTAATCCCAACTACTCGGGAGACAGGCAGAAGAATAAACTCCAGCCTGGGTGACAGAGGGATATTCTGTCTAAAAAAGAAACAAAAAATTAAATGAGAAGTACTGTATTATTTTTCAGCAAAATTAAGTTGTTCAAATTTGGGGTTATTCATTTAGAATATATTTATTTTCTATTTTGTCTTTATTTTAATTGTATTCTTCACTTTCCTTTTTCAAGCTGATACTCTCCAAGCACACTGTATAGGTAGAAATGGAATATATAAGAATGTCTGCATTGCCACAGTATTAAGTGAAGGAAACATCCTCTCCCCACCCCCACATCCACACACAGGCTGTGTTTGTCCTCACACTTTCAAGAAATTTTTGCCTTAATTCTTTACCACCTACTTCCCTTCAATCTGTCTTCCTCCAGAGAAACTCAGCTGCACTCTCAAATGTACCAGTGATCCTCTGTAACTGCTGAAAGAAATGCACTTTTCCTGGGCCTCATTCTCTGTCGCCTCTCTGTAGCATTTCATATACCCACTGGTCATCCCCACCCTAGTCTTAGCTCTGCAGTGCTTTGGCAGGTGACCTGTTGTCTTCTCGCTATTGGGGCACTGAATCTTTTTTATTTTCCTTTCTTTGTGAACACTGTAAATGACATCCATTTCTATCAACTGAATAGATTTAAAAAAACAATTTTATTATGCATATTTGAAGTTTACAACACAAGTATGGGATACATATAGATATTATAGAAACATATAGATAGTGTAGGGGTTACTGTTGTGAAGCAGATTAACATCTGTCATCTCACATATTTTAGCTGACAAGAGCAGGTAAAATCTACTTATAAGCCAGACACAGGAAGCAAAATATTGCATGATCTCTCTTACATGTAGACTGTAATCCATACATTTAAGCTGATATAGCTGTAGTAACCACTGCTTCATTCTCTGTGTAATGGGTATAATACACAGAGATAGACAATGAAACAGTGGTTGCTACAGGTCGGGGGAGGGAAAGGAAATGGGAGATGTAGGTCAAGAGGATACAAAATAGCAGATACGTAGGATGAACAAGTCTATCTAATGTACAACATATGGTCTAAAGTGAATACAATTGTGTCATGTTAGGGATTTTTGTTAAATAAGTAGATTTTAGCTGCTCCCATCTTTTTCTGATGCCTTTTCTTCCTGTCCAAGGGGTTAGAGAAGAAAACCATGGGTTCAAATAGTGAACTGTCCCTCTGTTAGTGAGCTGAGTAAGTTTTGATAATTTACTCACATCTCTTACTTGATGATTTTTTTTTTTAAAGGCAGAAAACACTGACCCCTGTAATCTTTCTATTTAGCAATCTGAAATTCTTTGGTACAAGTAGGAGAGGAGAGAGAAAGCAAGACATCATTTCATAGGGACTTGCCAAGTTCTTGTTTGAGATTTGACTAACTTCCCATTCCTCCTTCCTATAGCACTGCTCACTCCCTAGCTTCAAACCTTGACAGGCTCCACATTTTTCATAACCTCTATGATTTCTTTAAACAGGCATTCCAGGTGACCCATTCTGACTCCAGCCTACTTTTTCTGGATTATCATTCACTTGTTTCTTGGACAAACCTATTGCTCTACTCTTACTCTTCTAATTTACTGTATCCTAAAAGGTCCTTGTCTGTCTTTGAAACTTATAGATTCACATGAGTTGTGGTTTCCACTACTTCTCCTTGAGGTGACTTGAATGGCACAGCAGCCTATTTCCTTCCACCAACCATTGTGTCTTTTTATGTGGGAGAATGGAAAATACTAGGGGCTTCTTCCAGCCACCGCCCCAAACTCTAGGGATGAGATTTCCCACATGCTTCTCCCTGGTACACCTCACCACAGTCTGTCTGGCTGGCTGCTATGGATTAGCACATCAGCTCTTATACCCTCAGAAATCTGTATAGCAGAAGTGAGTGCCAGTCTGTCTGCTCAGGTCTACCCCAACCTGCAGGGGATACATGCTAAGAAACTTCTTTTCTCCATAGTGGAGGGGGAATAAAACAGATAAGATGCCATATTCCTGAGCTCTCTGGAAGCTCTCCTTGAAATTCACACCACTACCCTCTGATAACAGTACCAGAGTGGGGCTCTGTGCATCCAACTAAGGAGTAAAAAGCCACTGTCTGCCTACATGCACCCCTAATCTTTTGAGTGCTGATTTTGAAACCTCATCACTTTAGTACAAGGAGTACCTCCTTCCCCTTTCCCATAGAGAGAAGAGATCATTGAGTCTTCTCTCTCTCTCCACTAAACTCCCCACAAAGCTGCTCAGTGCTCCTCTTTGATCCTCCTCCTGTGACAGCTGGGGAAGGGGTGGACAGGCTGAGGGTAGGTACTTGTAGCAGGATCTGCTTTGGTATATTTTGGTCTGAGCTCAGGTATGTAATTGTTCCCACAAGCTTCTGGCTTGCTCACTGCAAGCTATCTCTAACTTTTGGAATATTTTGCACTTTTTGTTCTCAATTTCAGATTGTAAACACAATTTTGAGAGTAAGAAAATCCCTCTTGGAATTCTATTATAGTAAAGATTCGAGTTTGAATTGGAAGACAGTTATGAATCACTTAACACAGTGCATGCACATTGCAATTTTCCAAGTATTTTTCACTCTTTTTATTGTTTTCTGCCTGCATTTTCTCTTCTAGTAATAATTATACTATCTCTTTATATAACTGACATTTTAAACAGGTAAATCGTCTGGTCTTTGTTTTGATGCAGTCTCTTAGTATTACAGTTAAGATTAAAAATCAGAAATTGTTTTATTCTATGTAAGATGGTTCTTTCTGGAATGCTTTGCAAAACAGTTTGGCTTAATCTTGCAGTTGCCTGAAAAAGGAAGCACATGGAAAACTGTGGTGAACATATGTGTCTCCATGTATTTATCTGCATGTAATTAGAATGAAACCTGTCTAGTTTGGCTGAGTTTGCAAATTGAATATTCACCTAATTTGATCTACTTTTTGAACATCTAATTAAAGCCTCTTTTAAGTTAGAAGAATAACTATGATCATAAAGAATAGATTTTACTACAAAGAATAAACGAGCATGTGGCTTTCTTCAGACCTAGTACCTCTTTAAGGCAGCATGACCCTGTTCTTGGTGGTGTTTTCACTGAGCGAAATAGTGCTAAAAGAGCCAGTTACCACTGGAATTTCTTTCCCAGGTGATATATTTGTACACTAGCAACATGGTAGCCAGTGGTCATTGGGTATCTTCACATTTGCAAAAAATTAAGAGTAACCGACTCAACCCCATGATTTATAGCTTATTTTCTAATTAGTGATCGGTATATTTTCTTCCTTCTTAATTTTTATTTTATTTTATTTTTATTTTTTGTCAGAAAACCTCTAGAGCCAGAATAGGCTCAGGGAGACTCCCTATTTTCTTAGTTTGCATGTTGAAACTGCATTAATTGCCTGTAGAATCAGGGTTATTATGATACAGGTTGAGTATTTCTTATCTGAAATGATTGGGACCAAAAGGGTTTCAGATTTTGGATTTTCATTTTTTTTTTTTTTTTTTTTTGATTTTGGAATATTTGCATATACATAATGAGATATCTTGGGGATGGGACCCAAGTCTAAACACAAAATTCATTTATATTTTATATTTACCTTTCATTTATATTTCATGTATGTGAAATTTCATATAAAATTCATTTATATTTTATATGTCTTATATGCATTGCACAGAGGTAATTTCATGCAATCTTTTATGTAAGTTTGTGCATGAAGTGAAGTTTCTGTTAAGTACTTATCTGTGGAATTTTTCACTTTCGGTTTCGTGTCAGTGCTCAAAAAGTTTTGGATTATGAAACATTTTGGATTTCAGATTTTCGGTTTAGGGAAGCTTAACTAGTACATGAGGGTATGTTGAAACTGGTTGGATTTAAGAAATGAGATGGAAAAAAATTGAGTTTTCTGGTTTTGTTTTATTTATTTATTTAGAGACGAAGTTTTGCTCTTGTTGCCCAGGCTGGAGTGCAATGGCATGATCTTGGCTCACTGCAACCTCTGTGTCCCATGTTCAAACAATTCTCCTGCCTCAACCTCCCAAGTAGCTGGGATTACAGGCGCACACCACCACGCCCAGCTAATTTTTGTATTTTTAGTAGAGATGGGGTTTCGCCATGTTGGCCAGGCTGGTCTTGAACTCCTGACTTCAGGTGATCCGCCCGCCTTGGCCTCCTAAAGTGCTGGGATTATAGATGTGAGCAATGGCACCTGGCCTTCTGGTTTTGTTTCAAACTGGCCCTCCAAATTCCCTTTATTTTTGTGTATAATTATGTTAAGTAACATTATTATAGATAATGTGTATACACAAGCCACAATGCTTGTGTCTTGTTATAGGTAATATATATGTACACAAGACACAATGCTTGTGCTAGTGTGAAAATATGAGTTTTTAGTAGTACATCAGTTTGAGTAGGCGGAGGTCATGGATGGCCCAAGTGATATGCATTGTTGAATCCAGGTGGTGTAGCTTCACTCAAAGGGGGCAATATGTTCTGCTGGATGTCTGCAGAGAACTCACAGGACATTCATTATACTGGAAACTACTGGGATTTAGAAATAATAGAGTTTAGTGGATTGTACAATTTTGTCTCCTGTTATCAAATGAGTCACCTAGAAGTTTGCAGATCTCTTGGCTAGAGGGGTGCATGTATTTTCTCTTCCAATTGTCTAAGAACACATTTTTAGGTATTCAGAAAAAGGCAGTTTCTGTGAAAGGAGAGTATTTGGCTTCAATTTTATTGCTAGAATTTTATGAGACAGTGACACCTGTAAGGGCTTTGTGATATGAAGCCACATGAATTCCGTTCAGATTATGGCTTTCATTTTTAAACTATCTTCTCTTTTTTTTCCCTTTCACATAAGATTTGTGTGGATTATCCCAGAAAAACAACAAATGGGAAGAGTAGTTAGCAAATCTCTTGCTCTTCCTTCTGAACAAACCATTTACTTTTATCCTCCATTGAATGTTGACTTAACAGTTAAGATATTTGAAGTGAATCATAATCAGCATTTGAGTTGTAGGTTCTTGTTCTAGTATGTTTAATGATTTGCTCACATGTTGACACTTTTCTACAACAGGGGAAAAAGTTTCAATTTAAAACATTGGATTTTTCAACCAGGGCCTTCAGTACAAAAATATGGGCAAAATAGCATATTCTTTTACAGTACAAAGCTATAAATGCTAATAGTTTTAACTATAAAGTGATTTTCATTCAGGAAAAAAAAACAGTTATGAAATGCCTAAATGACTATGCGGTAATAATTACGGGGAAATAATTGTTCAGTTCTTTAGTTAACACACTTTATTTTAATGGAGCACTTTGAATTAATGAACATACCCTTGCATTTTTTTGTGACAGTAATAACCACAGTGTATCTTATCAGATAATTAACTTTCACAAACATAATAACAAGTCTAAGGAGTAGTAATGACACTGTTACAATAAAGTATTTCTTTGGATGTTGAATTTTTAAAAGAGCTGCTTAAATTCAAGTTTCTTCCTTCTTGCAAAGGGACTGTGGCTTTTGTTACTATGTGTAATGCCAGGACATTTCTGTGAAGAGAAATAAAAGTGGGGTGAAGGGAAATAATAGAGAAAAAAACAATAGGAAAAGCAGAAAAACAGATTTGGCATTAAGCACATACAGGTATCATGAAAAGTAACATCACAACTCTGGATTAGATGGGTAGAATGAATGTCTAATAATGTCTGTATTGATCTTTAATTAGAGGAAGTGACTTAACAGTTCAGCTTTTCTTTCTAATTCTGGTAAGCTATCCACCTCTCAGTAGCTTTCAAAGGATCAGTTTGTGGAAAAACAAAAACAAAACAAAACAAAAAAACCCTGCTTTTTAATTCTTTTCTCTGTTTTGAAGTAATTATATTAAAAACAAGCTCCAGATGATACAGTTTCATGTGGACATCATGCAATTCCCCAGTGCAATGCAGCCAAGTCTCCAGAGGCGAAGGACTGCCTGAGGTGGTTGTCAGAATGGCTGGGAGAATATTAAGACCTGCTGCATTTTGGTGGGGACACAGTGGCTAGCTTAACATTTGTTTCTGCTTTTCATAGTAATTCGATGCATTTGAAACAAGTAAACAAAAATCTTACTTTCAATTAAAGACTGCTTGTGAAAGAACTACCCCCTCCCTCCAAAAAAATTCAAACTGTTTTTGAGAATGAGTGAACATAATTTCTTTTTGCTGCTTTACTTTTACTGCTGTAGTTGGACAAAATCAAGGTGCATTCTCTGATAGATTTTAGTGTTCTGCTAAGAAAGCATGAAGTGTTTTGCATTCTACCTATCACTCAGTTGTGTGCAGTTGGTGAACATTTCCCAGACTGTGCCTTTTGAATTAGGACTTCAGTGTACCGTTATTGTTAGAAATTGAACGGTTAATTCCTCCCTTCTTAAGCTGAAGCGTACCTTTTTTGCGATAAAACCATGGGACTCGAGACTTCATGTAAAATTTGGTGAAAAACTGAAAAAGTTATTTATCTTTGTGTATGAATATGACTGGGGAAATATTTTAAAGTAGCTTCTGGCTGTATGCAGGAATAGTGTAGTGTGGGGATATATACAATGTGAGTCATTACTGTGTCTCAGCAAATATACATTTAAGAGGATTATATACCATAAACACCAGAGCTATCTGGAGGTATATGACCTGGTGGTCTCTGCTCACTGGGAAAGTATAGATTGACTGGCAGGTGTAGCTTTCATGACACTTGGCTGATCTGTCACATTGGAGGAACAAGTACTATATAAAGGCTTGTTTTTCCATGCTTCATGGTGTGCAGTGTGATATCAGAGATGGGTGCCTGCCTTGTGTTTGTACCCATAGTGCTTAACACAACAATTTGCCTTTATTGAAGAAAAAGGATTGGCAGCATCTATACAATTGTGTTCTCTATAGGAAAATGTCCACATTCACTAAGAAAATTTTGAACTTCGATAGTCATGGTTAATATGGTTCAGAAGAGTTGATAGATACATACATGGTAATGAGAAATGAGAAGGAATATGATGCTTGGTCATTTTTTAAAGGCTTATTAAGAGAAGATTCTGATATGAATCTTGAATGGATTTATTTAATGATTGGTGTAGACGTTTGCATCTCTTTAAGTTTCTAGAGAAAGTTTGGAGAGGATGAAGAGCCAACTGGTTTTGGACTATGTTTTAGAGTTCAGTCTCCAAATGATGTTGGTTAAAATAAAAGTTAATATCCTCTCAACATGGTAGAGATAATGAAAAGACTGCAGGAAATATTTTTCCATGACATCTGGAAAGATCTGTAAGCAGTGTGACATATCAGAGATCGGCTTGGGAAGACACAGTGATTTAAAAAAATTTTCCCCCAATTATTTAAGCTTGCTTTCTTTTGTACACACTTTGAAGACTTAATTGGTAATATCTACACTTTAATCATTTTTGTGGTTTCATTTAAGCAAATATAGTACCATCATCTTTCAAATATACTATTAAAGGCTGGGCACAGTGGTTCACACCTGTAATCCTAACACTTTGGGAGGCTGAGGCGGGCAGATCATTTGAGGTCAGGAGTTTGAGACAAGCCTGACCAACATGGTAAAACCCCATCTCTACTAAAATACAAAAATTAGCCGGGTGTGGCGGCAGGTGCCTGTAATCCCAGCTACTTGGGGAGGCTGAGGCAGGAGAATCACTTGAACCCAGAAGACATAAGTTGCAGTGAGCAGAGATCGTACCACTGCACTCCAGCCTGGGCAACAGAGTGTGACTGCCTCTCAAAAATAAATACATAAATAAATAAATAAATAAATAAATAAATAAATAAATAAATAAATAACAAAAAATATACTATTAAAATAAAATCCTCAATCACAGCTATGCTTTTACAATCACATGTAGAACAAAATTTCCCATCTAACATTCAGTGACAGTGATTTTTTTTAGTTTGTTAAGTAAAAAGTTAACCAAGATTTAAATTTTCTTATTATTAGCTTTTTCCTTGTGAGTCCTTTACCTTTATTTTAGAATATAGAAAAAAAAAAAAAAAAAAAAGCCAATGATCTCAGTACTAGTTTCGTTTTAGAAAGAGAAAAACAAGATTTTTGGGTGTTCCATTCCTCAAACATGTTTGAAAAATATTCTCCTCATTATAAGAAGTATATTATTTTAAAAATTAGCTTTCAATCAAAAGACCAGTTGGAAGAGTCAGTTTCCAAAGCTCAATTCTAAATAGTTTTTATTTGATGAAATAAAAAATATTTGACTTTTTATACCAGGTTTTATCATTGCTAACAGACTAATTATTCTGAGAAGTTTAGAGTTATGCAAATGTATGAAAACAAAACCTTTTTATTTGTGTATTCCAGGCACCAGGAATTCCTTCCCCGCTGTGTCTCTACTGACTTTAGATAATATGCTTAGCATTTAACTCTTATATACATGTGTAGAAAGTGGTTTCCTTTAAGGTAATTATCAGAAAAAGGTAAATGTGTGTGCCACAGAACCAAAATTTAAGGTGGTTGTTTTCAGAAATGAGTTTGCAAAATGGAAAACTAATATCCATTTTAGTATGGGATGAAAGTTTGAGAATCACAGATTCAAATGCTTACAGGGTCCAGATAAAAGTGAAAAAATGGTGCTGATTTGAGGGAAAGACAGTCAGGAGTGTTGGGGCCTGTGGTGAACTGGTGAGTCTGTGCTACTGGGATAAACAAGTAGGAAGTGAAACCCTAGTGAGGGTTAGGTTTGGGGGGTGGAAAAAAGCCAGAGAATGAAAATTTTCTATTTTTCCCAGGCTGTATCAGAGCCCTGAAGAGTTGTCTACAATTAGACAACAGGTGTGGACTACAGAAAGACTATAGTTGTGTGTCATCTCTTCCCTGTTGTACCTAGACCGTGCCATAAACATAACCAGCTGCAGAGAGGCTTCCTTGTCTCTTGATCCCAAGATTGGCATTATTCCTCAAGCATTCTCTTGTCATCCTATTCTTGGAGTCTGACCTTTTTTGTGTTTGTTTGTTTTTGTTTTTTTCCAACATAGCAGTGACCCCTTTTCCCCAGTAACAAATGTAGGGACCGATTTTGCTTTTCCTTTTGAGAGTTTGAGCATCGGTGCTGTTGATATACATTTATGTAATTAAACATGCAGTTGTGACTTGATTGTCTCTCACGTAAAATACATCAAATCCTTTTAAGTTATTGTTCTTCTTTAGGTTTTGAATAGATCTATGAAAAATAACAACAACAAAAAGTTGGCTTTGGTGGTATGCATGTGGAGTCCCAGCTACTGAGGAGGCTGAGGCTAGAGGATCACTTGAACCCAGAAGTTTAAGGCCAGCCTAGGCAATATAGTAAAGATTTACTAATGAGTGAATGAATGAATGAATAAATAAATAAATCCATTTTGTAGACCAAATACTTAATTAGCTGTCCCTTTCAATCTTTAGTGAAACATACAAAATGCTATGAAGTTTTAGAATTAACCAGGAGGAGATTTTTCATTTTTACTTTACTGTAACTGCATAGGTCACAAGCACTCAATAAGTGACAATGGTTGGAGAAATACAACATAAACACAGAAATAACTGTGAAAGTATGAATCAACATTCTTGTCTTGCTTTTCTCAACATATGGCAGAGTAATAGTAGAATATAATTGATGATGGTGTTGCAATTTTTTGCTTTCTGCTTTTATGCACAAAATTTTTAAAGGTTAGAGAAAAGGAACAAGTGTTGTAAAATTACAGCTATTCTTACTTTTGTGAAACTTTTGAAGTGAACTTTTTTATTTCTTTGTAAACATTTTACATTCTAACACTTTTATTGTTCCTAGACATTAAAATTTCCCTTTGGAATACAAATTTATTTTTTCTATATGTCAGGCATAGTACTGCCTTGATACCAAATGTGGAAATGCCCACATTATAAATACAACCTTCTGCTATAATTGGTAATGAGAAATAAGAGACTGATTTTGAAGAGTTGACAATGCAATTTAGAACAGTGAATCATATTCCTGGGCTGAACTATGTACTGATCATGATGAAGAGGGGATTTCTCCTTTAGGATTTTCTCTGAGCGTTATAATAAGGTGTGATTCTTTTTAGTGTCCTCAGGCCAGGTAGATCTTTATGTCCAGAGCATTTTTGTCTCTTCAGCTTGTAAGAGTCTGGCTTATGACAAAGAGCAGGGTATTTGTAGATAAAATATCTGACCTTGGGAATATTCTATAACCACAAAAATGTGTGATTTTGAGAACGATAAGCCTCAGATTCATCATCTGCCAAAGGGAAATGATACAAGCTCTTTGATAGTCAGAGTGAGTGCAAGTGTTTGTGTGTGTGTCTCAATTAAATGATAAATTTCGTGTGATTCTCTGAGGTCTGAGATGCCATATGAAGATTAGTCATATTGCTCACTGTTACTACTATCCAGGACCACTGTCAGGTTGTGGAAAGTCCTGTAAGTTGATGAAAAGAATTAAATTTTAAAAGGTAAAGAGTAAATGGAAAGTCAAGAGTCCTTGTATATAAAACCTTACTTCTTTGAGGTTTGCTTTTTGATTGCTCTGCCTGATACAATACAGGGCTTAGCAGGACCAAATCCGGAGTATGTGAAGTCGTTGAAGAAGAAAGAAAAAGTCCAGTTTAGTTTGTGGTTTCAGAGGTGGAATCATGGCAGTCTGCCAGGGTCAAAACGAGAAGTTCACTGGGGCTGGGAGCCAGCTGGGGAGGATCCTGGAGGCATAGCTGAAAATGGGAGCCAAAGATCAGTAACCAATAAAGCAGACCCAGTAATAGGAGACAGGAATGTGAGAAACAGTTTTTTATGGACTCCAACTAATTTGGATGAATGTTATCTTTTTGAATGCATCTGACCCAGGCATCTGCCACCAGTGGACTTAACCCTCAAAGCACTGTTACAAACAGAGCCACACAGAATCAAAAGCAGAGAAAGAAAACAAATAATACATGCAAATCCTATAACCTTTAAATATTTGTGATCGTAAAAATAAATCCTGTTACTTGTATGGTTTTTATTGCTTGGCTTAGATTATTGATTCTTCTATAGGATATACCGCTGTGTAAGACAAGAGCATGTACATATTATATTTAGAAACATTTCAACTGAATATGGTTAATATTTGAGGAAACTGATGCGGGTATGTTTGCTTTTTGGGAAAATCATTTCTGAAAAACAAATTTGCAATTCATTAGGAAATGGTAATGACTACATTACACGTTTTTGTACCTGAGGAACAGAGGGTGTCTCCACCAATTTGGATGAAGTTGTTTTGAACAATTCTTTTTCTTATAATAGGTATGATATTGCATTATCTTTTGAAGCAGTCTCTTTCTCTCTACATTTATTCTTCATTGGTGAATAATTCCTTTACACTGCCATGATAATACTCTTTCTCTAGCTCAAATATCATCATTGAAGAGGAATGATTCTGATAATTTGGAGAACATTGATATTAATTATAGTGACATCTGAAACTGTAGGTAGAAAATTTTTAAATTTGAAATCTTTCTTTATTCTCAGACAAATCCGTAAAATGAAATGGCTGTGAACAGCCCCATATTTGCTTTAAGGATTTTCTTCCTTTTCTATTTGCCCCAACCAATTACTTCTGTACACTCTTCTTGGTCCAAGACACCACAGATGGAAATCCACTCTACTGGTATTTAAACTTTAGATAGCTTGCTGCTTCAGAACATGGTGTGAAATAAGTTAGAAGTGATAGAAACCTTCAAAGATGTATTCCTGGATGGAGAGGATTAGAAACCTTTCCTCTTGACTGGTTTTTATTTAGTAGTATTACTTGACAATATTGATGGTCATGGTGATAGCAACAGGTTGGAATCTGGAGGACTTTTGATGGGATAGTGTAATATTTTGGCTCATAAAATATGTAATTGTTGCCCTGTCTTAAATCAGTTTCGAGCTGGAACATTTCATGACTTCTCTGGCATGGTAGCCACCATCTGGCCAACACAGTCTCCTAAGATTCTTGCAGCCAAAATGTCTCAGCATTCGCTTGAAGAAATTCATTTTTAAAATTTCTCCAAGTCCTCAAGGACCATGGCAAAAATGTAGATATGCATCTGAGTGGCATAATTATCATACCTCTCTCATTCAGAAATGTTCTGCTTCAAAGGAATGGCACAGTGTCCTTCTTAATTTTGTCACTTTTTTTTTTTCCAGTTACTTCTTTTGAAATTGCTGAAGGATGAGAATAAGTTCAAGGCTTCCTAAGGAAGAAGGAAGCAAAGGGCCTGCAGCAAAAAATAATCATGAACAATTAGAGCAGACGCTGTGTAAAAATTGGCACTAAAACTGGATTTTGGAGCCTAATTAGCATTTTAGTTAATTGTCTAGATATCCATTGCAATTTTACTTACTTATGTTGGTCATTTTGTATATCAGGGATTCAGTATCAAGGAAATGTAGTATTCTAGCCTTCTTGAAGGAAATACTCTACAGTGGTAGCAATAGACACTGCCTCATCCTTTATAACTAGGGTAGTGTTTCCATCTAGATACAAAACAAGGAGAATTTCTGTCTTGTCTTCACCTTTTTTTTTTTTCCAAATATGCTTTTATCTAGATGCTACACAAAATTGCAAAAGTAATTATGGGGCCAAATTCATACTGTTTTGTGGATCTCTGAGGATACATATGAGAGAATCTAGTCCTCTTGGAGGAAATACTGAAATCATTTTTAAAAAATAGACATATTGGCTACTGGTACTAATAGAAAAATATCTTTCTTGATAGTTAACTTATTAAAAACTGCTCATTGAATCTCTCAATATGTCCTTTGTGGGAAAAATTGCCTTAATTGGAAAGGTCGGAACAATTTAATAGGAACCAATGTGAGTTCTGTTGAGAGGGACTCACACTGGTTCTCATATAGCACTTGTTAATTTACCAAATAATGAACATTTATTGCAACTAGTAGTAAGGATTTTAAAACTTAAATTGCTATTTACATATAAACTTCCATAATAATAGGCTTAAGAAAACATCAGTCCTTTATAGAGCTCCTTTAATTCCCATAAAATCTGTTATACATATTATCTGTGGATGTTCACTACTGTTGTAATTAGGCAACATGTTAGGGTCCAAATAAGCTGAAAAGAATCAGTTTAACTACTACCTTTTCTGCATTATTCTCTTAATTCGGTTATTTAGGGGAGAGGGAAAAAAACAAAGCATATTCTCTATACATCATTAATTAAAGAGATAAGCAATATTTTGCTGCTAAGATTTTGGGGCAAGTGGAAATAAATCTGTTAAATTCAGAAAAAATAATTTGATAATTTATTATAAAGTATTACAAAAGGATATGCAACATTATTATAAGAAATAATTTGAAATGAAATCTAAATTGTTATGATCATGGAAGTAAGTCAGTTTATTTAGATAGACTTTTAGTGAGAGGCCACTGTGTGCCTTAAAAAAACAAAAACAAAAACAAAAAACCATGTGCCAATTTCTGCAGAAGATATAAAACTTAGTAAAATGTATGCTTTCCTTAGTACCATTCCGGACATAGGTTTCATCAAAGATTTCATGATGAAAACACCAAAAGCAATTGCAACAAAAGCAAAAATTGACAAATGGGATCTAATTAAACTAAAGAACACAGCAAAAAATCTATTATCAGAGTGAACAGACAACCTACAGAATGGGAGAATTTTTTTTCAGTTTATTCATTGACACATATCTAATATCCAGACTCTACAAGGAAATTACACAAATTGATGAAGATACTACAGGGAAAGTCTAACAGAAGAAAAGAGCTAATAATATCACATATTAGGGTCAACTTGAGAAGCTGGTACAGTACTGGCAAGTTAATGGTCTTGAACAATATTACCTTCCTAATGGCTAAAATCCAAGGATAAATACATAGGAAGAGAAACCATTTACTGTAGTCATGTATTAAGTTTATTTTGTACCAAAAATGATTATTAGTTGTTTCACTTAGGTACATTTTCTTTGTTATAACCCTTAGTGCTTAGAAATAATTGAAAATACATTTAAATTTCTGGCAGTTTGAAATGGACAGAGGGAATACAATCTTTGTATATATCTTTTTAACACTGGCTTACATATATAGAGTATATAATGATTATATAACTTTGTCAATAAAAGCATACGTAGGTGCTTAATTCTTTTTCCTGTATTTTGGCTTTAGCCAAATATGCTCATATATACAGGGTATATGCTTAAATCTTATGAACTCATTGTTTACTCCATAAACTTTAGTAGAAGCATGATCCTTGGTGAGCACTATAATACCGGAGGAGTGCCCACTACATATCATGACTTTTGTTGGCTCACAGTCTAGCAGAAGAGAGAGAAGATGGACAATTATAAGCTAGGTGAAATGTGCAGAAATTAAAATATTTAAATGGAACAGAGCAGTACAAAGTAGGGGGTAGCTGACTATGTTTGGAGGTGTCTGAGCTAGGGGACCAACCATCCTGTGGTTTCCTGAGATACAGTCAGTACTTTTGGTGCTAAAACTTAGGATGTCTTCCCCGGAGACATTTGATAATGTTAGATTGTCATAACTGGTGGTGAGGATGTTAGTGCCATCTGTTGGGTAGAAGCCGGCTACGTTGCTCAATCTCTTGCAATGCACAGGACAGGCTCTACAACAAAGAATAGTCCAACCCAAAATGTCAGTAATGCAAGGCCCTTTTTTAAGAGGAAGTAGCTATTCAAGAGGAAGAGAGTGAAGGTGCTGAGTATGCAGGGGAGATGGGATAATTGATGCACCAAGGTTCCTAGGGCATGGCGAAGAGTGAATCAAGAGCACAAATGAAGCAATTGGTTTTGAATAAGATAAAGGGAAAAATGGTTTCTAAGTTAGAAATTCTTATACAGTGAATAGGATGTGACTTGCCACCAAGTTCATGCTTGATGGCATTATTTTATCTGTTGATGTGGGAGGCAAAAGCATCGATCTCTTGGAGGTGAGAGGTCATGCAGAGCCGACTGCTGGAGGGTAGTGAAGGGTGGGAGGTTGATTGATAGATGACATAGGGGTCTAGTTGAGACTGTAGATCATGAATTCGCAATGGTACTAGCCCTTACAGTTTTGTGATTTCTCAGGCAAAGTTTAGCCATTTAGCATAGGAAAGGAGAAAGGCATAATACAGAATAGACTGGGGATTCTTAGGAGAAAAGAACTGTGTGGAAATATGCTAGAGGGTTCAGGACCACTAGTGGGAGCCCTTTGACTGTTTGGAACATGGGATGGGTAGTGAAGGATGGCAGAACCTTTATATTGACCCTTTAAAAAATAATGACTATATTACCAAATGCTTTGTATATAATCCAATCTAAGTTACGGGGTTTCTTTGCAATTTTTAAACACTGTTTTTGTCTTTCTCTGTAGTTTACTTTGACTTAGAAAGATGCTCTGACAACCCTCAGAGGCCATTTATGTAGCAAAATGGGGTAACTAATAGATATTTAATTATTAACTAGAGCCCATCCCTTTAGATTTCTCTTTTGTCTTTTTCACTCTGAAAGAAGATCTACTTTCGTGGCATTTTTAGATCCATCTCAAAAGGCAGCTTTTACTCTCTCTAGGTTACCAAAAAACTTCAGACAGTAAAATTGAACAAAGGTGCTACAGAGAACTTTAAAGCACCTTTCCTTTCATTAAATTAGTTACTATGACTTGGTTATATAAAGATGGAGGGAAAGAAGCAGCATATATCACTCAACTTTTGAGATCCCAGAGGCTTTATCTTTACATTTGGTGTGGAATAAAGGCTTATCTCATGATAAACTGCAGACCCCTTTTCTCATTCTCTAAGCTTAAGTTCATCTAGAATCTCATGTGTGTGACCTGGCATACATTCCCAAATGCTTCTGTTACTCAAATACAAGAAAGCATTTTCTTCTTACATCATGATCTGTAGACACTAACAAAAACACTTGGGATCTTGTATCTAAAACTCAAGTACTTGGGATTACACATTAATATTTTAGACTGGTGCAAAAAGGCCAATGTCATTATACAAATGGAATCCCTAGTATTTATAACAGTATTTTTAGCTTCTAAAGCTAAGTCAACCTGGGAAGAGGTCCTAAAATGGTGTCATTCTATTGTACCCAGCATAACCTGGTCAGTGCTGCTCTGTTGGATGAAAAGCGTTGTTACAGCATGTCTTAGTCTGGCAAGAGGCCTTGGGTATCTGCAAATGTGTTCTAAGGATAGCAGGGGGCTGGGCCCATCAGCTGTCAGCCACAGCTTCTGTTTATGCTGTGAACAATAGCCGTGTGCCAGGGCAGTAATTATTGGTTGATTTTCCTTCTAAAATAAGTGTCCTAATAATTTGTCACAAAACCAACTTAAATTGCTATGATGTTGCCTGCAACAGTTAAATTAGGGGAAAAAGAGAAAAAAGAAAAAAGAAAAATCCACCGCCAGAAGTGTGTCAGTTTATTTCGGCATGCATTCTATATTGGTAAATAGTGTCATTAAAATCTCGTTTGCAGGTTTTTCAAAAAGTTTATTTCTGTGTGGGAAAATCCTTTGTTTTCTTACCTAATACCCTGAGCTGTAAATTAGAGGATGGGGAAAAAGTTAGTTGGCAAATAAAGGGCCTTACTGTCTGTGGTTCTTTGGAAAGCCTCCCATATTCCTGGGGCTCAGATAATGTGTTTCTCTAGAAAAGCATGCATAATCTGCACTGAAATGAGCTGCTACCAGGGTCTGCACTGCCTGGGGATACAAATGAGGGACTTGATATTTGAAAAGTAATCCAACTGAAAAGTGTTTCAAGAATATTCGTGTAGTGTTACCTTGTGTCTACAGAGCCAAGTGTTATCCAAGTTCTCTTACCAGGAGAGGTGAAAGGCATATTTATGTTCATAAATTTAATGCCATTTGGAAAATGGTAACAAAAAGATTGGCCAAAACATAACAGATTTCAGTGAGGGAGAAAAAATGGCCCTTCCCCCTCCTTGTGTTGATTTTCTAAATTTGTAGTGTATGTGTGTTTCAGTTCACAGAAGGCAAGAATGAAACATTTTCTCCTCAGATTTAAAATGCTGTCATGGCAATGTTGATAGATTTATTTTATAGAGATGTAGCTAGGGGAAAAAAAAAAAAAAAAAAAACAGAAGAACTACATTATTGCATTACACTGTATTCCATCTAGAGCTCATTTTATTAAAGTTCTTTATAGGTTTATTTCCATCTACAAACCAAGGAATTGTACTCTAGTCTCTATCCGTGTGCCAGGTTCCAATTAACATCAGTTTGAGTTCTCTGTGTGGACAGGGTTAGTTCGTGGCCTTGGGTGATCATCTATTATTATCACTGCTTGCTTGTACATGCCTTCACAGCCCAAGCATAGAACCAGTTGTCATGCTTTCCATCTTTTGTACCCCCAAATAGCTCACTCAGTAGAATTTGTGAATGGGCGGGGCCACTGTGTGAAAATGCAGAGATCTATCGTGGTTAGCAAGATTAAACTCAGGGAGACATCTGCAGAACGCTTTTCTCATAACCAACTTGCATATATGAATATAAATTCTTTCTCTTCACTCTAAGAAAGAATTTGGATACTTTTGTAGAAAAGATGGACTTAATATGTAAAATAAATGTCGTTTGGTTGCTTGCTACATGTGCTTAATTGGAAGTATACCAGAAAATAAGAATTTTAATATCCTACAAAATGTTATTGGTTCTAATGGTTACCTAATACTGAATGAGAATGTTTGGAAGTCTGCAAATCATTGCCAAATACTTTTCAGCTTAGAGCTTTGGGTCTGCAGAGAAATGAATTAAAAAAAAAAAATGCTAAATTTAGGGAAAAATACCTGGAAGGGACATAGACACATACCTAAAATTTCCATAGGACCCAAAATAATTATTCTTGCTTTGAAAGGTATTGAATGCCTACAACATGTTAGATATTGCACAAAATAAAACTGACATGAACCTTATAAACTTAGAATATGATCTCTGTCAGGGTATTGGTCTAAATGTGAATAATGCGGGACATTTTTCAGTATGTTTTTTAAGTCACTATTTCATTTGAAAAAACACTGGTGTATAGGCAAGTCAACTTTATTTTTTACTTTGCCTTTTACCTTTTCCATTGTTCATCCATCATGTATCCACTTATTTTTTTTCTTTTTCTTTTTTTTTTTTTTTTTCTTTTTGAGGTGGAGTTTTTCACACTTGTTGCCCAGGCTGGAGTGCAATGGAACGATCTCGACTCACCACAACCTCCGCCTCCTGGATTCAAGCAGTTCTCCTGCCTCAGCCTCCCGAGTAGCTGGGATTACAGGCATGCACCACTGTGCCCGGCTAATTTTGTATTTTCAGTAGAGACGGTGTTTCTCCATGTTGGTCAGGCTGGTCTCGAACTCCTGACCTCAGGTGATCCACCCACTTCAGCCTCCCAAAGCGCTGGGATTACAGGCATGAGCCACCGTGCCCGGCCGAATCTACATTCTTATTAATAAGTAGCCCTTGCTGAGTGTGGTGGCTCATGCCTCTAATGCCAGCACTTTGGGAGACTGGGAGACTGAGGCCAGAGGATCACTTGAGCCCAGGAGTTTGAGACCAGTCTGGGCAACATAGCGAGACCCCATCTCCACAAAACATTTTTAAATTAGCATGGTGTTGTGGCATGCACCCGTAGTCCTCACTACTCAGGAGGTTGAACTGGGAGGATGGCTTGAGCCCAGGAGGATGAGGCTGCAGTGAACCATGATTGTGAAACTGCAGTCCAGCCTGGGCAACAGAGTAAAACCCTGTCTCAACAACAAAAAAAATTAAAACATTAAAAAAAAAAAAAGCCCTTGAAGTAAAATATTGCGTACCAAGAAAATATTTTTAAATAGCCAAATATTTAAGCGTCTTATCATTGGAATCATCTAATATTTTAAAAGTCATAATATTTAGAAGATAATATTAATTATAGACTTTCTTTAGGAAATATGACATGTATTGTAAAACTGTATTCTATAGTTAATATAATCTTTGTAATAAAAACTCAGGCAAATCACTTTCCATTGTATTTTGTGCTACACAAAACATTTTTGTAATGTATCAAAATTGTGTATCTATAAAAAGGTTTTCTTGTCTACAAAGATTTCTTATAATACACTTCTACATTTCTCCAGTAAATACAATCAAATATCATTTTAAATCTCTTTCATTGCTCATTGAAAGTGTCTGCATGTGTACACACACACCTCCCTTCAGTGTTTTAGTTACTTTGGGGATATAGTAGCTATTTTCATTTCCCAAAGTATCTTGCCAACTTAACCAGTGTGCAATTGATAGATGAAAAGTTGTGGTCAGCTTATTCCTGTAAGATGGATCTATCTTAAAAAAAATGGTCTGTGTTTTTGTCAGTTGTGGTAATACCTCACTTTGGTTGGAAGGCAAGAGTTATAAAAATTCATATTGGCTCAAAGCCTTTCAGCTCATACAGTGACACCAGTAGATCTTCTCTTTGTGGAACTGGCTTACTACTGGTTTCTAAAGTGAAGTTAGTACAGTTCATCACACTAGTTCCTCTTAAAAATTCATATAGTTGATACACTGGAAATGTTGTATAGAAGAGGTGGCAGGGTATTCTGGAGTTTGGTAACATAAAATTGGGAAAGGTGGCATTGTTGTTTCTTTTTCTCTTTCCCACTTCAGTTATATCTGCTCTCATATTCCTTTTTAAATAAGCCAGTTACCTTTCCTGTGTGATCCAATTTGCAGGTACATGATAAGCAGCAGGTTAGAATAGAGAATAAATGATTATTTTTAATGATGATCAGCACATCTGATGTGATAAATTATGATTAACGAGTAAATTAGCAGTGATTGATGTAATTGAATCTGCTTTGAAAACTAACTCTACAAAAAATGCGCAAGCATTGGTAGAGGTTCTTTTTGGTCTATGTTAAATGGCTTCCTGGGTATGTTACCACATAGAGGAAATATGAAAAAAGCTGGTAAGTATTGTGTCATTTGCCTACATCTTTGCTGAATGAGCCTGGGAGATTGTATGTAATGCATAACTTTCTCATGTATTTCAGTATAAGGGCCTTTATCACTCTATTGAACAAAATGGATGCACAGTCTGAGTATTTTGAATGCATAAATAGGTAGTAAGCAAACCCAGAGGCTTAATGTGGAAGATGTTGAGTGAATGTCTAAATGGTGTTGCTGATAACATGTTTTCATTAAGAATGCATGACTATGGCATAAGGAATGGTAAGAATGACTTCACAGATTTTGTCTACGAGTGATTCAGGACCACTTAGGCCATCTTCCTGAAATTTATGTCTCTAAACCAGTGGTTATTTTTAGTGTCTTACACCAAAACAGATGGCTAGCCTTACTAAGCACATCAATAGTTCAGGAAATTTTATTGCCCGGGCACACAGAACATAGGTGATTGTTTGTTTTTGTCATAATATCCCATGACTGTTTGTTAAATAAAAAGTTATGATGGTGAGATCGTAGAATTTTTCACTGCTGTAAAACACATGTTTATGATCCAGGTATTATTATACCTTGATATAGGACAAATTTCCTTCAAACATTGGAACATACCATTTCCACTTTGCTGCTCTGACCCATGCCGTGGTCTTCATCCATGTGCGTTGTCGTTTTGTAATATGCGTGACAGATTCAGTGTCCCCACAGGCCCTGGTTCATACACAGCCTCTGCTGTGGAAGCTATCCCAGATGGTATCTGTGCCATGCTTTCGCCCTCCTAAGCAATGATACATCAACTCTGGGACCTCCTTCCCTTTTGTCGTGTGTTGATATAGTTGTGCTGTTGACTTAGGCAGATTGTCTGTCACTACCTGTGTCCCAGCAAAAATGAAGCTAATTATAACAAAGATCTATCATCCATGCAAACTCTGGCTGCCCCATGTTTGCGACAGTGGCAGTAGGATTTGCTGTGGCTCGAAGGGAATGTAAAGCCCCATGGTAACTCCTTCCCCTCAAACCTTCAGACCAGGCCATTACCTTTACAACCACCCCTCACTCTTCTGCTATGTGCTGCATTTCCCACGGGACCCCAAAGGCGCTGTTTCTGAGCTCTCCTTCAGAGCTTTCATCCTGACACTTACAGAGAAAGAAAGATCAGAGATGACTTCAGCTGACCTTCTCATAAATTCTACAGGCACTTTTTAGGGAGAAAGCCGATTCCTAAAGACAGGGGTACCTGCATGTTCCCATTGAACATTCTCTCATTCTCTCCCTGTCTCATTTAACAGCAATACAAACCTTCCCCTTTAAAAATTTTAAGTACATTGTTATGACAAATAGCCCTTTAAAAACAAAACTCTCTATTTAAGGAAATGTTAATCAGTTAAAAGAAACAGCCAATTAGTTACATGCTGTTAGTTTTGTTCCCCATGCGACATATTTTCTTGATGTCCACAGAAGCAGCTTATTAATTAGAATTAAATTAGACAAATGGCACCCTCATTTTGTCTTTTCACTTTCGTAGCATGTGATCCTTTCTGTGAATCTGTTTTAAGTGATTCTCAGTTGGCCAATCATATACCTCAACCCTGAGTTATCTACTTAACCTTTAAGAATTTCTCATAAATTCCATTCATCTATGGATGTTACTGGTAGACTTCAATGGCTCTCCCCCATTAACATCTAGCACTACTTAGTATAGTGTACTAAAGGGAGGATTTTGTCCTCAGTACAGCAGTTTGTTAAGGAAGGACAAAAGCAATTTGCTGGTCTTGGTTGGTTCTCTTCCCTACGTTTAATAGCTGTAAGTGTACGTTGAGCTCATCACCTTGTCTTCAGAGTGCTTAGCAACTTGAAACATGATATGGCATCCAAATATTAGAACCATTAGGTTCAAAGATACTGTGCATTGTTAGACTTTAAGAAACAATCTAACTTCTTAAAAGCAAAAATCAGTGTGCAGTTTGTGGCTCCTCCTGAGCTGTGTAGCAAATAATATTCTTCTAAATTCCAGGAGCTATGGTCTGTGTTGTGAATACATCCTGAGAATGTATAGTCTTTGAAAACGGCAAGCAAGCCTGGCAGACACATTCTAGAATATCAGCCATGCCTCTGTTCTGACGCATATGGATGCATAGCTTCTCTGCTTTCCATTTAGAAAATAGACTTTCTGGGTTGAACAGTAATTTCAGCTGTGCAGTACCTGGCATTAGTTTAATGAAAGATCATACTCCTCACTTGTCAAAACCAACTTGAGAACAAATGCATTTTGCAAAGTGCAGCATTGGCAGCTTCAGGTAGATGGCAATGGTGATTAGCTACAGCAGTAATGGAAGGATGCCTCTCTAAATAATGGTGACTGGAAAGTTCTAATGCCTTTCTCCCCATCTTTATGCACTTGACATTTCTGTTTTTTGCAGACTGACTATAATACTGATGGTTGTATCTCATGGGATAAAAATGGAGATTTTCATTATTTGAATCTTAGTCTGTCCTATATTGTGACTTTTTAGTAGACACCCTTGTTATATGCTTTACTTGAATTCTCTTCCTTTTCCTCCCATCTTCAGAGCATGGATTAAATTTGGACAACATCCATGACACAATAAGGCAGACGATTCATCTCATTCCTTTTATTAAACTGAGATATGGAGAAGGGAAGTGGGTGATGTGTATTGTTACATCCCTCTGAGAATAAAGATTTTTACTTGCCTCAAGCATTTGTTAGGGTTATTAAGTTTAGCCTTCTCTCTACCTCATATCTTTCCTTTGGCTGGCTGCCTAACATTGACAGACTCCGTCTGAGAGTTTGACCAGCGAAAATGATTATATATGCACTACCCATGCTTAGTGAAAGGATTTTACTATATTATCTGGAGTCTTACTTTATATCATAGGATAATGACATATATCCTTTTTGTAGTTTGGATCTCGTGGGCAAATCTAGAAAAATTGACATTGGGTCCCATGGGAAAGTCATGATTTTCTTGTCAGTGAGACCAATGTCTTTTCACATATATATATATATGTGTGTGTGTGTGTGTGTGTGTGTATTTTTTTTTTTTTTTACAAAATTTCTGTGTACAAGCCCCTGAAATTTTTTGTTTTTAACTGTAGTGTGATCAATTTTATTTTCTTGTTTTCAAAGAATAAATTTAAGGACCCTTTTCAGGATTTTGTTTTTTTTTTTTTTGGAAGAGTATCAAGTCATTACAGTGGTAGAAATTAGAAAAATAGTTCCAGATCCTAAAACATTCTAACTGGTTATTTTAATAAATTTTCCACAGTTCAATAGGTTAATTTCATTACTTGACTTGATCTCTGGAAATAAAATCCTACAGTAACATCCAGTGGTCATTTCTTTTTTTTTTTTTTTTTTTTTTTTTTTTTTTTTTTTTTTTGAGACGGAGTCTCACTCTGTCGCCCAGGCTGGAGTGCAGTGGCCGGATCTCAGCTCACTGCAAGCTCCGCCTCCCGGGTTTACGCCATTCTCCTGCCTCAGCCTCCCGAGTAGCTGGGACTACAGGCGCCCACCACCTCGCCCGACTAGTTTTTTGTGTTTTTTTTTTTAGTAGAGACGGGGTTTCGCCATGTTAGCCAGGATGGTCTCGATCTCCTGACCTCGTGATCCGCCCGTCTCGGCCTCCCAAAGTGCTGGGATTACAGGCTTGAGCCACCGCGCCCGGCCCCAGTGGTCATTTCTTTGTCTTTTCTTTAAATTTTTTATTTTTGAGATGGAGTTTCACTCTTGTCACCCAGGTTGGAGTGAAGTGGCGCGATCTCAGCTCACTGCAACCTCTCCCTCCTGGGTGACATATTTTTATACTTGTCAGTATTACAAGAACATTTCTCTGAGTGTGATGATGGCTCACACCTGTAGTTCCAGCACTTTGTAAGGCCGAGGCGGGAGGATCCTTGAGCCCTGGAGTTCAAGACATGCTGGGCAACAAAGGGGGACCTCATGTCTACAAATGATAAAAACATTACCCGAACATGGTGGTGTTTGTGGTTGTGGTCGTATATACTCTGGATGCTAAGGTGGGAGGACTGACTGAGCCTGGGAGGTTGAGACTGCAGTTAGCTTTGATTGTGCCACTGCACTGAAGCCTGAATGACACAGCAAGACTCTGTCTCAAAAAACGAACAAAAAACTTCAATGCCTGATCAGAAAATGAAGATAAACGAGAAATATACCTGAAAAACATTGAGATGACACTCATACCTGTTCTGCAAGTGTATAGGAATTTTGTCTCTCTGCATTCCATTTAGAAATAAGATTTCTGTGTTTAATTTGACTTGTTTAATGCCCTCACCCACGGTGGTTTCCAGATGAGCTTTCTAACCTAGGTCCTTACATGGCAAGGGGAAGCACTTACCCAAGCATCCATTGCCTACTTGCAGATTGTCAGAATTGCCAACTCTTCTTCATTCTTTGGGATAAGAAATGTGATGGTATCCTTTAAAAAATATCCAGATACAGGGAAAAGGGTATCCTACTTCTAGTTTTTTTTTAATTTCTAATAGTACACACTCATTTTATGCAACAGCCCTTCGCTGTATTCACATGCTCTTGCAAGAAATTTCAAAACAGAACTTAAATGGGAAGCTGGGCTCTTACAATGGATTTCCTTTCAGGATTGACAGTTTTTAGGCTGTGGACAGGAAAAGGAAGGTAGCTAAAAATGACAGTATTGTACCATTTAATACAGCTATGCATTTTGTTTTTCTAGGGAAATTCCCTAGAAATTTTCATTGCATAATTATAATTTCTCCATTGGATACTGACAAGCAAGTAGTTATTATCAATTTGCATTGTTTGAAACAACAGAAAGATAAATAAAAAAAAACTTGTAATATATTTTTCATTTGTTTCCAGAAAAGTGACATCAATGTATAGTATTTTGTAATCCTCTCACTGTTAGTCAATTTTAAATTATTTTGGCCGGGCACGGTGGCTCACGCCTGTAATCCCAGCACTTTGGGAGGTCGAGGTGGGTGGATCACCTGAGGTCGGGAGTTCAAGACCAGCCTGACCACCATGGAGAAACCCCATCTCTACAAAAAATACAAAATTAGCCAGGCATGGTGGCGCGTGCCTGTAATCCCAGCTACTAGGGAGGCTGAGGCAGGAGAATCTCTTGAACCTGGGAGGCGGAGGTTGCGGTGAGCCGAGATCGTGCCATTGCACTCCAGCCTGGGTAAAAAGAATGAAACTCCATCTCAAAAAAAAAAAAAAAGAAAAAAAAAAAAAAGAAAGAGAGAGAGAGAAAGAGAGAAAGAGAGAAAGAGAGAAAGAAAGAAAGGAAAGGAAAGAAAGAAAGAAAAATAAACTATTTTGAGGCCAGGCATGGTGGTTCACGCCTATAGTCCCAGCACTCTGGGAGGCCAAGGTGGGTGGATCACGAGGTGAGGAGATTGAGAGCATTCTGGCCAAGGTGGTGAAACCCTGTCTCTACTAAAAATACAAAAATTAGCTGGGCATGGTGGCGTGCACCTGTAGTCCCAGCTATTTGGGAGGCTGAGGCAGGAGAATCACTTGAACCTGGGAAGTGGAGGTTGCAGTGAGCCAGGATTGTGCCACTGCACTCCAGCCTGGCGACAGAGTAAGACTCCATCTTAAGAAAAAAAAAAAAAAAAAAAAAAATTTAAGTACTTCCCACAGCTCCTAGTAATCATCCAGTCTCTGTTGCTACACTGAGATGCTACAGGTTATGATATCTAGCAGGGTTGTTAGAGCCTGTTTTGCTTTCCTAATACTTTTTATCATAAGCAGGCTCCCAGTTCCAGGATCACCAACAAGTTGAATTTGCTGATGAGGTAGAAATTCATTCTCCAGGACCAGCATTGCAAATATGCCTCTCCTAAACTTTCCTCCTTTGGAAATAATATATAAAACTAGAAAACCTTGAAACTGGAAGCAGTTTCTGCAAATTAATTTATTTCATATGTCATAGTTTTGCAATTTTTGTAAATTAATGTGTTTCGTATGTCATACCAAGAAATGGTAAAGTTGAGTGATTTTTTTTTCCTCCAAGATTATCCATATACATAATGGTGGAGCTTAGATAGGAATCCAGCTTCCTTGATTCCAAGAAAACCAAACAGAGTCAGAACACACCATCAAGCCAATGGGAACACCATCTGGGAAACGTGAAATCAATACAGAGAAAATACTGGTGATGAGCCAGGAAGAACGAACTTTGTTATGACTTTTTTCTTTTTTATAATCTGAGGATTGTTTTCAAAATCAATTTTAGCTATGGTTATTTAAAACCACTTTTCAATGACATGTAACTAGAACACAGTAGGAGAGAAGAGAAAATCTGTAACAGGGATTTTTTTTTTTTTATTAAAAAAAAAAAGAAACAGCAGAATGTTTTGGGGCTTTGAAACATTTTCAACCAGAACATAATTGTAAGAATTCAAGGAAGTATAAAAGATGGAAGCAGTTGAAAAAATAATTAAAATACCTCCTCCTGAACACCATTATTAGTGTTTTCATTTACTTTGTTCTTTGTGTGTGTGTGCATTTTTCATTATCTGCTATCCCCACATATAACTCTATAGTATGCTTTTGTGGCTGATTATTGCATCATCAACATTTCTTATGTGATATGATACAGACTTTATAATACTTACTACTTATATGATGTTTCTTCTTCATGCCATAGTTTATTTCACTGACAGAATTCCCATACTGTTTGTTTCAACTACTTATACTCTTTTGCTAAACAAATGATATGATGAGTATCTTTGTGCATAAATATTCATTTACATTTTGTATCATTCTTGCATGATAGCTATCTAGATCTTGCAATGCAAGATGAAAAATAAGTAAGTGTTTTAAGGAAAGAGGAAGAATGTTAGGAACATTTAAAGGAGCTGGAGGATGTTGAACAAACTTCCAGTGTCTATCCTTCTACTCGGTAATCTTTAAGTCTACATCTTTCTATAAAAATATCCTTTGGTTTGCTGTGACTTTGGAGGCTTCTTGAGTCATCTTCTTTTATGCAAATTGTGGAGTTAAGTTTCAAGTAAGACAGCTTACAATATCTGGGTTAGAGAGTCACTTTACCATTTTCCCCTATTTCTATTTCTTGCCAAACCTTCTAATTCAAGGCTATATTTCTTGTCTCTTTAAAATTTCCTAGCATTTCTCTTAAATGTCACTAACTTTAATAGCTCAGCAGTGGCATTGCTGCTTTCTGGCAGTGTCCTGATAGTGGCATCAAAGCAAGCGCTAAAATTTTACTCACTTTGATTGATGAGCTCATTTTGTTACAGAGGACAAATTGGATTTTTTTTTATACTGGTAATAAAAATTAATGTGTGATGTTGCTTTCCGGATGTTATTGGATCTCTACCTTAATACAGATTTCAGCAATAAAAGCACTAACAGATAACTTGACCAGAAAGTTACCTCCTTCCCCTTTAAACTACCCTCAAAAGTAAAAGATGCTTTTCTAATTTTGTAATCCTATAGTACATTTTAAAAATGTATGTCTTGATGGCGGTGTGGTTGAGGATGGTAGGGAGAGCAGCGGTAGTAGGATAATAGCCTGTGTTGCAGTTTTCAATTTAACTATGGTGTTTATTTTTTATTTCAGCACCTCCAAGGTTTACACGAACACCCGTTGATCAGACAGGGGTCTCTGGTGGAGTTGCCTCTTTCATCTGCCAAGCTACAGGAGACCCAAGACCTAAAATTGTCTGGAACAAAAAAGGAAAGAAAGTCAGCAATCAGAGATTTGAGGTATTAGGTCCATTGTTCTGTTTCTCTGGGGGAAGAATGTATCTGCTCTGTCTTTGGTTTCTATGTTACTTGGCTTGCTTTACTCTGATAAAAGGTGTCACTGATGTATGCTATTCCTTACATTGCAAGTGATGGAAAATGTAACTCTAAATGGCTTTTTAAAAAAGGGCATTTGAGGGTTCAAGGGCTGATTTTTTGTTCCCACTTGTGCCAGGGCTCAATAGCATTCCTAGGATCAATCTGTCAGTTTCATCCCCAGGTTGCAAGATAGAACTCTGCATCCTCACAGGACCACATTTGTAGGATGTATGAAAGCTTGTCTCTTCCAGAAACTTCTCATCCCGTTGGCTTCTATTACGTTACTTGTTCATCCCAGAGAAAATTTGTGTGGATAGGCGGACGGTGTAGCCTACTTAATTTAAGCCAGTCGGAATCTACCTCTGTCCTGGGAATGAGAACTGTCCTATCCAATTCCAGGCTTAGAATGAAAGAGCAGTGTTTTCCCAAAGGAAATTTAAATCCTCGTTACCAAGAAGAATGGGAATGGATGCTGAGCAGCAAATGAAGTGGTCCACTGCCCCTCGCATCTGTGTTTTACAAGTAGTGTGAACTAGAATGAGAAATTTGTTCCAGTGTTTTAAAGTACTATTCTGTAAGAAACATACCCAAACAGGTTGATACTACAGAGAAGCCTATTGAAGAAGTTGATTTTCTTTATTCAAGAGAGCTCAGTGCACCGAAGATGGTGAAACATAAATCAGAGATTCTTTTTTGAGTGTTGTGAGAAGGCTTATGGTTTAGAAATTTGCTCGTTCTGGAGGAGAAATATAGGCAAGAAGATATACAGAAAGCTACCCAGAGAGGCACACAATAGCATGCCCATAATTTAAAACATGAGAAGGGTAGCTTTAATTTTAGGGGCTACCAGTACCCCCAAACTGCCTGAAATTGTGAAACTCACCTCCCTTTTATCTAAGTTTCTAATCTCCTTCATGACCTAATTTTATAGTTTGGCAGATTAAAGGCAATTTCTAGTTAAAAGAAATATAGCAACAACAAATTCAGAACAATTTTATTTTACTTATTTTCATAGGAACTCACAGGGTGATCGGGGTTCCAATGTATAGAGAACCTAATTAATTATGTTTTGCCATTGGAAATTGGATTGTAGTTTACAAGTGAGAAGTTTAAAATTATGTCTGAAAATCAAATACTTGATTATTATTGAAATATAATTTAATACAAAAATAATATCTTTAATAATATTTGGAAAATGTTTCCTATGTCATGTAGAAAATGATGTATGTATTCATCTTTGCTGCACATTTAAACAATTTTAAATGAAGTTAATTTTTTGTCAAAGAGAAGTTTGACATCATGTTTGCTAATGACAATGACTCCTGACAAAATCATATAACAACAATTAAATTATAATACTAAATATTTCAAAGTATGGTCTCTGCTCAGTACATAATTCCCCACAAGAGTCATATAAGCACTCGGGAGTAAATGAATTATTTTTATTCAATGAATTTATAAAATGAATTATTTTATACAGGACTTGATCAAACTGTATCAAGTCCTGGGTTGAAAATCTTTACTATATTTAACACTAATATGTTATATATATTATATTATAATATAATTTGTGTATATATATATATGGTTTCACTAGGCTATATGGCCCATGAGAGCAGTACATGGTGACTGTTTTTGCTCCCTCTTCTATCCCCAGTGCTAAGTATGGTGTCTGGTCCATGATAGGCATACAGTCAATAGTGTATATTTTCAAACTGGAAATTACATCACTGGCTTGTAATATGTGGTATATTGTATGTTGTAAGAAGATAGGTCTAAATCTAGGAAATAGTTCACAAATGTAAACATACAATGACATTTATTAATAAATTAGTCAACATTTAAAATGGTTTTGTAGTTGCTTTAACCTTTTCCTACACTAAATCATAAAATGATCATAACTTTTTTAAAATTATGGAATGCTTAACAAAGCTTCCAATATGAAACTATGAAACTTTTCTTTCCTAAGATGCATAGTAGATTTATTTTGAAATGTATGCTTTATAGAGTTGAAAATAAACTGTAGTGCACTGAGAAATGGGCCATTTGGGATATTTATGTGAATTTTGAACCAAAATGGAATGCACAAAGATTGAAGTGGACATATTTTGAAACTGTTGATGTCCTCTCTGTGTATGTTAATATGCACATGCACACACAAAATCTGGAATTAAGCATCCCATAAATATATTTATAAGGCAATCTGAGTTTATTCATAATTTAGGCACATGGGAATATTCACAGTGAAATACAAGAAAAAAAGGCACAGCTTCTCAGTGAACAGCTGAAGGAATGCAGCATAGTTACAGAAAAGACAGAGGATGCCATAGTATTGTATACATATTTGTTGGTATCATCATTTTTTTTTTTTCTTTAAGTGGTACTTGAATTAGCTAACAAGTACCTGGGATTATCAGTGTCGCTAAACTGTTTCACATAAGAGTTCCTAATGATGGTGAATTCAGGCTTAGTGTTTAGGACATTAGTTTTCTGTCTGGTGAAGCAAGCCTCCATTTTATAGCAAGAATGCTCTAAAAATGCAGAAAATGCTAAGCTAGAACAAATACTGGAATGATTTATGGCAAAATTAGTGCACGCCATCAGGCTTTTGGGTTGTGAAAGCTGTCTCGTTGGCTGCCTAAGTACTAGATTTATGCAGTTTCTCTTTATGGTTTGCCCATCTATGCTGTTCAGGATGAGACAGTTTAAACCAGCAGAGCTATCTGTGGTGGTGTGCGTTAATTCTTCATCTTACAGTCTCATTATTAAATGAATCCACATTTGTATATGTGCTGTCAGAGAAAGAATAATTTAAGAAGTTTATCGATCATAGCTGCAAGCCTTTTGCAAAATTAATAGAATAAAATTGCCCTAGATGGACATACTGAAATATTTTAATGCGTAAACCCTGGTAGTTTTTAGTAGGGACTAGAAATCTCCATATTTTGTATATGTAGTTTCATATCTTTCTCCTTGTTCAGTAGAAGATCCACTAAGTTAAACCAAATATTTTTTCACCACTGTATCAAAATTCAGTTTCAGAATGATGTCTAGTTTATTATGAGCCTAATGACAGATCCACCACTGCACTGAGAGCTTTAGCTGAGAGGTAGACAATTGTAACAACACCTGTGACAGCTATTGTTTCCTCTAATAGGTAATAGAGTTTGACGATGGGTCTGGATCAGTTCTCAGAATACAACCCTTACGGACTCCGAGGGATGAGGCCATTTATGAATGTGTGGCCTCAAATAATGTGGGAGAAATAAGTGTATCCACCAGACTCACAGTTTTACGGGGTAAGTGCTCTAGTGAAGGTTGTTGTTTGTGTCATTGTTACAATTCTGTATCTCTTTTGTAGCATCATTAAAAAGACTAGCATTGTGATGATGCTTAAATGGGAAATGCAGTTAAATAAAATGTTTATAAGAGTTGAACTTTAATTAGACAGTGAATACCTTCTCTGGTTACGGGTCTTAACAGAACTAGAGTTCAGGGGGAGAATCAGGGCTAAAAAAGCTGATAAAGGCATTGATTTCAAATGCCAGATACCATTTTGATTTTTGGCAGAGCATCTAGAAAGGAAACAGGATATGGTACTCTTTTGTATGTTGGCATTTCTCATGCATGGATTTTTCATACCGCATTCAGCAGCTACGTTTTTACAACTACCATAGCTGACATTGATATTTGCAAAGTAAAGAAACAACTTCAGCCTAAAGATGAACTTTCCTTAAGCAATTGGTCAGAACCAAGTATAAGAAATACACCTATCTTATGTGAAAAAAAAATATG